>NW_028252738.1:0-1000 GCF_964263255.1 Lissotriton vulgaris
AGCGAGGGAGTGAGGGAGTGAGTGAGAGGGAAGGAGTGGGAGTGAGTGAGAGGGATGGAGTGAGTGAGAGGAATGGAGTGAATGAGAGGGATGGAGTGAGTGAGAGGGAGGGAGTGAGTGAGAGGGAGGGAGGGAGTGAGAGGGAGGGAGTGAGAGGGAGGGAGGGAGTGAGAGGGAGGGAGTGAGAGGGAAGGAGTGGGAAGGAGAGAGAGGGATGGAGTGAGTGAGAGGGATGGAGTGAGTGAGAGGGAGTGAGTGAGTGAGAGGGAGGGAGTGAGTGAGAGGGAGGGAGGGAGTGAGTGAGAGGGATGGATTGAGTGAGAGGGATGGATTGAGTGAGAGGGATGGAGTGAGTGGGAGTGAGTGAGAGGGAGGGAGGGAGTGAGAGGGAGTGAGTGAGTGGGAGTGAGGGAGTGAGTGAGTGAGTGAGAGGGATGGAGTGAGTGAGAGGGATGGAGTGAGTGAGAGGGATGGAGTGAGAGGGAGGGAGAGGGAGTGAGTGAGAGGGAGGGAGAGGGATGGAGAGAGAGGGAGGGAGTGAGAGGGAGTGAGAGAGAGAGAGGGAGTGAGAGACAGAGAGGGAGTGAGATGGACAGGCAGGGAGAGGGAGTGAGGTGGAGATAGAGAGGAAGGAAAAGGGAGGGAGAGGGAGGGAAAGGGAGGGCGAGGGAGGGAAAGGGAGGGAGAAGGAGAGGGAGTGAGAGGAAGGGAAAGGGAGGGAGACTGATAGGGAGAGGGAGGGAAAGGGAGGGAGACTGATGGGGAATGACATGGAGGGAACGGGAGGGAGACTAATGGGGTGTCAGATGGTGGGAAAGGAAGGGAGACTGATGGGGAGTGAGATGGAGGGAAATAGAGGGAGAGGGAGGGAAATGGAGGGAGAGGGAGGGAAAGGGAGGGAGACGGAGAGGGAGTGAGAGGGAGGGAAAGGGAGGGAGACAGAGAGGGAATGAAAGGGAGGGAGAGGGAGTGAGAGGGAGGGAGAGGGAGAGGGAGGGAA
>NW_028252740.1:0-94594 GCF_964263255.1 Lissotriton vulgaris
GACCACCTACACTATCCATTTACCACTGCACAACCCTAAACCCTAAAACACTACCCCAGCACGACCCCCTACACTACTGAAACACCATTGCACTACCCTAAACCTTAAATCTACCCCAGCATGATACCCTACACTACTCAAACACTACTGCACTACCCTAAAACATTATCACAGCACGGCCCCCCTACACTACACAAACACCACTGCACTACCCTAAACTGTAAAACACTACCTTAGCATAACCCCTACACTACCCAAATACCATTGCACTACCAACCAAAACCTTGAAATTATCCCAGCACGACCCCTTACACTACCCAAACAGCACTGTACTACCCTAAAAGAGTAATTCAGCACGACGCCATACACTACATAAACACCACTGCACAACCCTAATCCCTAAATCTACCCTCAGCACGATCCCCTACACTACCCATTCACCACTGCACTAACCTAAATGCTAAAACACTACCCCAGCACAACCCCCTACACTACCCAAACACCATTACGGTACTCTAAACCGCCGAACTACTCTAGCACGACCTCCTACACTATACAAACACCACTGCACTACCCTAAACTCTAAATGTACCCCCAGCACGACCCCTGCACTACCCATTCACCACTGCACTACCCTAAATTCTAAAACACTATACTAGCTCGACCCACTACACTACTAAAACACCATTGCACTACCCCAAACCTTAAATCTACTCCAACACGACTTCCTACAAAACACAAACTCCAATGCACTATCCTAAACTGTAAATCCACTCTCAGCACGACCCCCTATACTACCCATTCACCACTGTACTACCCTAAACCCTAAAACTCGACCCCAGCACGACCCCTACACAACCCAAACACCATTGCACTACCCTAAACCTTAAATCTACCCCAGCATGACACTCTACACTACACAAACACTACTGCACTACCATAAAACACTATGACGGCACAACCCACTAAATAAATATCTCTGCAGTTCCCTAAACCCTAAAACACCACCACAGCACAACCCCTTACAGTACCCAAACACCACTGTACTACCCTAAAGGAGTAATTCAGCACGATCCCCTATACTACATAAACACCACTGCACACCCCTAAACCCTAAATCTACCCCCAGCACAACCCACTACACTAACCATTCACCACTGCACTAACCTAAACGCTAAAACACTTTCCCAGCACAACGCCCTACACTACCCAAATACCATTGCCATACTCTAAACGGATTAGTTACTTACCTGTAATCCTAGTTCTCTTCCAGGGGTATCCTCATCAAAGTCATAAGCATTAGAATATTCCCGCCCATGCGCGGGACCCCGGAAACACTATATTATATGTGCCCCACATATAAATACACACATATATATAAATAATATATATATAAAAACAAGCAATAGCAGCCAAATCACATTAGAGCTGAAATATGCTGTGAAGGATTTCCACCATACATGTATATAATAAGCATTAGAAACATGAGAAACAACACCAAAGATTGTTTAGAAATCGTTTTAATGCTCAGAAAGCAGCAGAAATTCTCATAACTCACTGGAAGCATAAGAAGCTCCCAGGCTGCATTGCAAACACACAGTCTAAAAAGACTGAAAAGCTAACCCGCAGCTGAATAGCAAAAAACTGACACTGTGCCTTTAAGGCACTCATGACCCCCTGTATCCCATCATGCCCCAGGGGTGACAGTTAGGTCAGTTGTTCTTTTCGGAGACTGAAAAACAAAACCCAATAACAAATAGGTTAACAATATCTCCTTATGAAAGAGTATCCTTTGCCCGGGGAGGCGGGAGGGTTGCTTATGACTTTGATGAGGATACCCCTGGAAGAGAACTAGGATTACAGGTAAGTAACTAATCCTTCTCTTCCAGGGGATCCTCATCAATAGTCATAAGCATTAGAATAGAATAGCGAGTCTCTCCTCATCCCTGCGGGCAAAGGAATGATAAGACAGAAATCTCATCAATAAGCCTGAGTAGACTATAGACTACCCAAACAGATTCCTCAAGGAGGCTTGCCCTACTTGAGTATCGGTCCTGGAATCAGATTCAAGGCAGTAATGCCTCGTAAAGGTATGCACTGATGTCCAGGTTGCAGCCTTGCATATTTCCGACATGGGAACGTCATGCAAGAAAGCCACTGTAGCCGCCTTCCCTCTAGTGGAATGCGCTTTTGGAGACATCAACAAAGGTTTGCCTGCTAGTTGATAGGCCAACTTCATGCAAGAGACAATCCACCTGGATATGGACCTCTTTGCTGCTGGAAAGCCAGTTCTCATTGAGCCATAGTTCACAAACAGTTGGTCTGTTTTCCTAATCCCTTTAGTCTTTTCCAAATAAAACTTAAGCACTCTTTTAAGATCTAAGGAGTGAAGTGACTGCTCGGCCGGGGTCGTAGGATTTGGAAAAAAAGAAGGGAGGTAAATAGACTGATTTATATGAAAATCAGAGATGACCTTAGGCAAGAAGGACGGGTGAGCCCTTAGGACTACTCTGTTATGGTGGAATACAGTATAAGGTTCCTTTGCACAGAGCGCTTGTATCTCACTTACTCTGCGCGCAGAGGTAATCGCCACCAAAAAAGCTGCCTTCCAAGAGAGATGTTGAAAGGAAGCCTTGTGGATGGGCTCGAAAGGAGGTGACATTAACTTCGATAGAACTAGGTTTAATTCCCACGAAGGAGAAGGATTTCGTACAGGGGGATACACTTTCTTCAATCCCTGGAGGAAATCCTTGACCACTGGAACCTGAAAGAAAGACACCTGATCAGGTGACTTTCTGTAAGCCACAATAGCTGACAAATGCACTCTAATGGAAGCGTACTTTAAACCAGATGTTGTGAGGGAAAGGAGGTATGGTAAGATGACGTCCTCCTGCCCCTTAGTCGGATCCAAATGATGATCTCTACACCACAAGTAAAACCTTTTCCACTTGAAGGCATAGGATGCTCTCGTGGACGGTCTCTTAGCCTCCTTTAAAATGTTCATGCATTCTGGAGGCAGGTTCAAATGTCCGTATTGCAGGACCTCAGGAGCCATGCTGTTAGGTTCAATGATGGGAGGTTGTGATGCATTATCCTCCCGTTCATTTTGCTCAACAGGTCCGGCCTGCAAGGGAGTCATTTGTGTGGACACACAGACAGATGTAGAAGGTCCGGATACCACCACTGCCGAGGCCAGTCTGGAGCAATCAGGATCATTACCATGTTCGTCCTGAGGAGCTTGGAAACCACTCTCGGAATCAGTGCCAGGGGAGGAAACGCGTATGCGAACATCCTGCCCAATCCAACAGAAGAGCGTTCCCCTGCGTCCCTGGCCTGTGGAACCTGGACGCGAAGGCGTGGCATTTGGTGTTTTCGTCATCTGCAAAAAAGTCTATGGATGGACGGCCCCAGCAACGAAAAAGCTCTTCTACTACTTCGTCGCTTAGCACCCAGTCTGCCTGATCTTCGAAGTGCCTGCTGAGTGCGTCTGCCTTGACGTTCAACTCGCCCGGAAGGTGCACCGCCACTACTGTGAGACCTCGAGCGAGAAGCCAATGCCATATTGTCTGAGCCTCTCGAGACAGTGGGCGAGATTTCGTGCCTCCTTGCTTGTTCAGATAGAACATGGTTGTCGTATTGTCCGTCTGAACCAGGACTGAGCTGGATTTGATCGTTGGCAGGAAAGCTTTGAGAGCCAGGAATACCGCTCTGAGTTCCAGCATGTTGATGTGGTATGTCTGCTCCTGCGCAGACCACTGGCCTTGAATCTGAAGCGGACCCATGTGTGCTCCCCAGCCTTGCAGGGAGGCTTCTGTCACTATAGATTGGGACGGAATGGGTTGGTGAAATGGCACTCCCACCATCACATTGTTTCTCCGAGTCCACCATCTGATGGACTCTTTTGTCGCCTGGGAAAAATTGATTCGATCCTCCCAACGTCCTGTTGTTTGGTCCCACTGATCCTCCAGAGCCTGTTGTAGAGGACGCATTCTCAGCCTGGCGTTTGGGATGAGAAAGATGCAGGACGCCATGGAACCCAGCAGAGATGCTACTTGTCGCGCTGTTGGAAGCCGAGACTCTAGCAGAATCCCACATTTCTGTTTCATGGAAGAACGTCTCTCCTCCGAAGGAAACGCTTTTCCCACGCTTGTGTCCAGGTAGTGGATGGATTGCGTAGGCCGCTGGACTGACTTCTCCAGGTTCACATGGAGGCCGAGCCTGTGAAGTTGGTGCAGGCACAGTTGCAGGTCTTGCGTAACCCGTACCGGAGATGGACCCTTTAGGAGCCAGTCGTCCAGGTATGGGTAAATGAAGAGACCCTTCTTGTGAAGAAAAGCCGCCACCACTGCCATGCATTTGGTGAAGACTCGTGGTGCGGATTTGAGACCTAAGGGTAACACCTTGTACTGGTAGTGTTTGTTTCCCACAACAAACCTTAGGTACTTGCGATGTTGTTGCGCAATCGGGATGCGAAAGTACGCATCTTGCAGATCCACCGAACACATCCAATCTCCGGCTTGCAGATGAGGACATATCTGGTGAAGCGCCAACATGCAGAACTTTTCCTTGACGATAACCTTGTTTAGGAGTCGTAGGTCGAGTATTGGTCTGAACTTGTCCTCCAGATCTTTTTTGGGGACAAGGAAATATCTGGAGTAAACTCCTTTTCCTCTTAGAGCGAGAGGAACTTCTTCTATCGCTCTTTTTTGCAGCAGGATTTTTACCTCTCGTCGGAGCAAGCTTAGTTGGTGAGGGCAAGAGCTCTTCGGAGGGACGCTCTCTGGAAGAGCACGGAAACGTATCCTGTATCCATTGCGCAGTATATTCAGCACCCACTGATCTCTTGTGATGCTGACCCACTCTGCCAGGTGTTGCGAAGCAATTCCTCCCACTGGAGTGGGCAACGGCGTCAGAGGAAGCCACTGTTCAGGCCTTTCCTCCTCTCGTGGTGTTGGAGGACTGTTGGTGACCTCTTCTACCTCTGCTGGGCTTGCCACGAAACTGGGGTTTCCCTTGAGTTTTGTTTTGGGACCACTGAGGGGTTTGAACCCTCTGTTGAGCCCCTCTCCCCCTGTTGGTCTTGAAGCGGCGCTTGAATTCCTTTTTCTTCTCCAAGCCCACCGCCTTTACCGTGTCCAGCTCAGTCTTCATTCGGGTCATCTCTTCGTCCGCATGTTCACCGAAGAGAGCGGAACTCGAAAAGGGAAGATTCAGAATCCGATGCTGAGCATCTGGTTTCAGACCTGTAAGGCGCAACCAGGCCGATCTTCTGGCACAAACTCCGTGGGAATAGGAATGAGCCGAGAGCACCGCCCCATCCGCGGCCGTGCTTATCATCTGGTTCGCCACCAGACACCCCTCCGTAACAGTTTTTTCAAAGTCCTGCTGGTCCTCTTTCGGTAGCTTGGCTTTGAATCTTTCCATCGAGTCCCATAAGGCTCTGTCATACCGACCCAGGAGCGCAGCTGCACTGGCGACCTTAAGAGTGGAAGCAGCAGAGTTGCATACCTTTCGACCCCAGGAGTCTTGGGTTTTGCTGTCCTTATCCGGCGGGACTGAAGAGGAACCAGCAACCGCATGTGTCTTCCTCGCAGCCGCCACAATGCCAGAGTCTGCTGGAGGGTCAGATTTCACAAACACTGGGTCAGAAGCCGCCGGTTTGTACTTCTTCTGAATGCGTGCCGGGACTTCTCTGATTGCTGCTGGGGTTAGGAAAACCTCCTTGACAGGGTCCATAATCCCCGGAACTAAAGGCAGCAGAGGTCTGGAGATGGCCTTCTTGTGTAAGGTTTCAAAAATGACTGTCGTCGTTACTTGAGGGACAGACATTTCGATGTTCAGTTTAAGCGCACCTCTTTGCAGTACATCCAGATACGTGCCAATATCATCCACTGGGGAGGACCTGGATGTTGGACTGTCCGTCAAAGTCGGGGAGTAGTCCCTCTTGGACGATCTGGTAGAAGAGGTTGAAGAAGTAGACGGAGTACGTCTATGTCTACGGTGAGCACTGAGCCTCTGCTCCCGCGACCTCCTTGAATGCTCCTCCCGTCTAGGGGAGCGAGATCTGATCCGATCCCTTGTCCGATGTTCCTTTCTAGGAGATCGGGATGTCCTGGGAGATCTGGCTGGCGATCTCACGGGAGATCTGCCCCGAGGAGATCGAGACCTTTTACGACCTTCCATTCTAGGTTCCCTTGTAGGAGAACGGGATCTTCTTGGCGCTTTGGTAGGTAGTGTCACAGGGGATGTGCGCCTGGGAGGGCTACGCTTGTCCATCTCCTCCACCAGGTCTTGGAGAGGAGACCTGTGGTCTGGGCTGGCATATTCTGTCACCATGATCGTATCTGAGTGTCTCGACATCGAGCGTTCTTTTCTCGCCGAACGCCTTCGGGGAGTCGGAGGATCAAACAATCTCGACCCTGAATGTCCATGAGAGGTTCTGTAGTCTCTCGACGTCGAGCGGCGATGAGAAGCCGTCAACGGAGCCCTCTGCTTCGACGTCGAACTGTGGTGTCCGGCCGCCGACGGAGACCTCTGCCTCGACGTCGATCGATGATGTTCTGTCGCCGACAGAAGCTTTTCTCTCGACGTCGAATTACCTCGTCCTGTCGTCGACGGAGCTTTCTGCCTCGACGTCGAACGGCGATGGCCGGCCGTCGACGGAGATCGCTGCCTCGACGTCGAATGCCTGTGTGACGACGGCGGAGGGGTATTGGGCACCCTCGACGCCGAGCGCTGATGCTGCACTGACCGAGACTGAGTCCTCGACGCCGATCGACGAGCTACTGTCGACGGCGGAGGGGTCTTGGTTCTCGACGCCGATCGCCGCTTCTTGGACGACGGCGGAGGGGTCACACTTCTCGACGCCGGTCGCCACCTGGTTGACGACGGCGAAGTGACCTCCCTCGACGCCGGTCGTCGCCTGGTTGACGACGGCGGAGGGGTAATGGATCTCGACGCCGACCGTCGCTGGGTTGACGGCGGCGGAGTAGCCTTCCTCGACGCCGATCGTCGCCCGGTTGACGACGGCGGAGGGGATTTCGATGACGGAGCTGGTCCTTTCGACGTCGTCGACGTACCTGGTCTTCTTCTCGACGGCGAGCCCGCCGTCGACGATAGTTTCGAAGAGGAAAACTCCATCTGTGGATCTTTTCTCAGCGCTGAGCTCGACGCTGAAGTTGAAGGGTACGAAGACTTCTTTCTTGAAGATGTATGAGTCTTCTTGGAGCCCTTCTTCACTGGAGATCTCCCTCTTGAAGCTCTGTGAGCCAGGCCATAAATTCGAATTCTTTCCCTGTCCTTGAGAGTTCTTCCTGGCAGGTTCTCACAATGTGGACAGGTGCCTGGATCATGATCTTCAGGCAGGCAAAGGATACAGACATCATGGCTGTCTGATTTTGCCTTCTTGTTGCCACAAGAAGGGCATTTATCAAAGAGTGAAGGCATTCTCAGAGGAAAATGCTCACCAAACTGCTGAAAACAAGCAGTATCTTACTTGACTAGATGTAAGACGTCGAAGTAAGAGCAAAAGTTGACAAAAAAGAAGTATTTTTCTGTCAAAAACCAGAAAAATAGTGGAGCTGTGTAACCAGGGTCCTTCACTGAAGGAGCCGGAAAGAACAACTGACCTAACTGTCACCCCTGGGGCATGATGGGATACAGGGGGTCATGAGTGCCTTAAAGGCACAGTGTCAGTTTTTTGCTTTTCAGCTACAGGTTAGCTTTTCAGTCTTTTTAGACTGTGTGTTTGCAATGCAGCCTGGGAGCTTCTTATGCTTCCAGTGAGTTATGAGAATTTCTGCTGCTTTCTGAGCATTAAAACGATTTCTAAACAATCTTTGGTGTTGTTTCTCATGTTTCTAATGCTTATTATATACATGTATGGTGGAAATTCTTCACAGCATATTTCAGCTCTAATGTGATTTGGCTGCTATTGCTTGTTTATATATATATATTATTTATATATATATGTGTATTTATATGTGGGGCACATATAATATAGTGTTTCCGGGGTCCCGCGCATGGGCGGGAATATTCTAATGCTTATGACTATTGATGAGGATCCCCTGGAAGAGAACTTAAATCTACTCTAGCACGACCTCCTACACTACACAAACACCACTGGACTACCCTAAACTCTAAAACACTATACTAGCACGACCCACTACACTACCCAAACACCATGGTACTACCCTAAACCTTCAATCTACCCCAGCATGACCCCATACACTACCCAAACACTACTGCAGTACCCTAAAACACTACAACAGCAAGACTCTCTACACTACACAAACACCAAAGCACAACCCTAAACTCTAAATCTACCCCTAGCACCACCCCCTACACTACATAAACACCACTGTCCTACTCCAAGTACTAAAACAGTACCCAGCACGACCCCCAACACTACCCAAACACATTGTACTACCCTAAACATTAAATCTACCCCAACACCACTGCACTATCCTAGAACACTACCCCAGCAGGACCCCCTACACTACACAAAGACCACTGCACTGCCTTGAACCCTAAATCTACCCCCAGCACGACCCCCAACACTACCCAAACACATTGTACTACCCTAAACATTAAATCTACCCCAACACCACTGCACTACCCTAGAACACTACCCCAGCACAACCCCTTACACTAGACAAACACTGCACTACTCTAAATTCTAAATCTGTACTGTTGTAAAACCATAGTGACTGTTTATGTACCATGTAGTATTCTATTTACTAAAGTAATAGTGAACCAATTATTAATTCACTCAGTGTCTTACCTTATAGTATTGTGATCATGTATTAAATATGCATGTACTCACACGGTGCTTCAGGTTTTAGTGTTATGGAGTGCTTCAAACTGCTATGCACAGTGTATGTAGTGTTCTTCCCACCTTCATAGTAGTGCTTCAGGCGTACAATTTTTTACTCAGAATTTTTATGAAATGTGATATATAGTAATAAAAAAGTATAATTTATAAAGTTAATAATAAATGTTTATTTATGATCATTTTTTACAGATACTGTTTTTCATCCTTTAAAATAAAGTTATCATGCCGGAGAAAGACAGATGAAGAAAAGGTCAGAAATACGACACTTACTTGGAAAAAAACTGAACCGCAAGTATTGGAAGACCAACATAATGTGTCTAAAAAGAGAAAAATTTCTGGTAAGACCACAAAGGACTTCATAAAAAATATTACTAGATTCACAAAAAAAATGGAAATGTGAAAATATTCCAAACACAAAAAAGTGCAAAGAATAGGAAAGGAAAAAAGGTCATGTACATACAAAGGATACAACTTATATCAAAAGAAGAGAAAATCAATATAAAGAAATCCGCAAAAAAATATTTTACAACAGAGTAGTCCATAATTTGATGAAACATACAAAGAAATATAGAAAGAGAACAGTATTTTATAAAAAGAAGAAACATATCGAATCCATTGTTGAAAAGGCTTTTGAAGTAAAGAGGAAACTATTTATTTTAGTATAAAGAGAATTCGATCACTAGATAAACCAATACTACGGAACTTAGGAACTCCAACATGGTTCCTCACCCTAAGCTGTGCTGAGTATGCTTGGGATGATTTACTAGAATTTCTTTGAGAGGCAAATTCCAATATAAAAATATTGAATACAAGACACCTGGAGAATTGTGCTCTTTGGCTCCTGTTAATGTATGCAGGTATTTCAATCATAGATGTGAGGCTATGATGTCTTTTATCTTCAATAAAAAAAATCCTCCTCTTGGAGAAGTTGTGGATTTCTTTTGGAGTATGAAGCAAGAGGTGCTCCTTATATACATATGCTGTTATGGATTAAGCTCACTCCCAAATTTGGAACAGATGCGGATGATACTTTTTTTGAGTTTTATTAAACAATATGCAACATGTGCTGTACCCAAAAGCACAGAAGAAAAAAACTTAAGAGCACAAGTGTTACGATTCCAAAGCCACCGATGTGGAAAATACTGTCGATGAAAGTAAAAATCTAAAGTCAAGTTCTACACCAAATGTCGTTTTGCATTTCCACGTCCTGTTATGTCCAAATGAAGAGTAAACAGCCCCCCTTCCTATAAACAATATATATGTGGCCATGCCCCGGGGGATGGGGTCCCCGGGGACCGAATTTGACATGGGAGGGGGCCCACACGTCTCCCCTCCCATTTACATAAAAAAAGGGGGAAGGCCCTGGGGGATGGGGTCCTCAGGGCCCAAAAAAAAGGCCTGAGAAGGGGGCCGCACAGCCCCCTTCTTAAAAATGTTTTTTTTTTTTTTAAAAGCTGGCCCGCCCCCTCCCTGCAGCACTCAGCAAACGCACCCGCTGGCACGTTGTACATTGGGAAGTTAATTCCCCTTGAATACTGAGAGTCCCTGCAGGCCAACAAGCCCACCAGCAACCTCCAGTATGAGCCACAGAGTTGAGTTGCAGAGAGGTGTAAAAGGGGCGTGGCCTCTTACCACCTCTCTGCAACACAGCTCGGCGGTGCTTACTGGAGGTACCTGGTGGGCTAGTTGGCCCCGAGGGGCCCTCAGGATTCAAGTGGAATTAATTCCCCAACGTAAAACCCGCCAGGGGGTGTGTTTGCACAGTGGTGAAGGGAGGGGGCGGGGCCTGATGTGACATGTGAGCACGTATGCAATCCCTCCGCTAAAATCCAAGCACTTATAAATTCACCATGCACTCTCCTTTCAGCTCTCTAATCACCCAGTTACTAACCATGCACTCATACAATGACCCATGCACTAACTCATGCACTGCTACAATACCCTGAGCAGTACCCATGCAGTCCAGCCATCGCTCTGTGACTACCCCTGCACTCCTCCAATCACCCAGCGCACAACATGTACTTATCCAATCACTCTGTCAAAACCCAGGCACTTATAAATTCACCATGCACTGTCCTTGCAGTACTCTAATCATCCAGTCACTACTCGTGTACTCATGCAATGACCCAGGCACTAACTCATGGCAAATATAGAAAAAGTCATGCTAATTACAAGGGTACACTAACGTGGAGTGTTCCCTAGTGTATGTAGGTGTTTTCACTGTATTCTAAGTGTCTTTTAGCATAGCACTGGCTCTGGTTATTCAAAGTCAGTTACCACCAGTAAACCTCAGTAAAAAGTTGGGGTCACAGGAGGGCTTTCAGCTTCTCTGTTGGTTCTTTCTGCACATCTCTTGCTTCTTCCTGCACTTTTCTTCGCCTTTCTGGTCTTCTGTTGCCTCTTTCTCCATTTGTCTTGCTTTTTTTCTGCGCTTTTCTTACTCTTTCTTCACATGTCCTACCTTTGTAGGCATAGATAAAAATTAGCTTTTAAAAAACAATTGAAATTCACTGAACAAATCATAGCTTTCAGGCACGTTATAGTTAGAAATTAGCATTTAAAAAAACATTGAAATTAACTGAAAAAACCACAGGTTTCAGGCATGTTATAGTTAGAAATTAGCTTTTAAAAAACCATTGAAATGTACTGAAAAAAACCACAGGTTTCAGGCACGTTATAGTTAGAATTTAGCATTTAAAAAACCTTGGAAATCACTGAAAAAAACCATAGGTTTCAGGGACGTTATAGTTAGTTGGACATTTCACTCGTACAAAACCATAGATATTCCCACGTTATAGTTAGTTCAGCTAACTATAACTCGTGCCCTCGCAATCCACTGCTGATGACATCACTTATGACATTACTAATGACATCACTGATTACTTCACTGATGACATCATCCATGTGAAAATCTGATGCACCTCCTCAAAATCTAATATAACCTTTGATACACCCACTGTAAAATACAGACTACCATTCTCGAAATCATCGACACACCAAAACCAGTTACTACATATGCACTCACTGATTCCTAGGTCTACCCACACATCCACTCATTCACCCATACAATCACTCATACATACAGTCACTCATCAATTCAACACTATCATATGCACTCATACACCTATACAGTCACTTTCACACCGCCACAAATCCTTGGAGTTACTCACACACCAAGTCAGTCATGTAAAGAATCAATCACACTCCCATTTCCTCATCTACACAGTTATACACACCACCTTACTTATTCAAACATATACTAGCCACCGCCGGCCCGGAGGATGCGGAAAAACCGCTGCGGAGCCTCCAAAGACCCACCGCCATATTAGGATGGCTGGTGGGTCTTGAATTCTGTCCGCCGCTTTTCCGCCGCGGTCGGATTACGACCGCAGCGGAAAAGCCCTAATATGGTGGAGGTGTCTAACAGACACCGCCAGCCATATTAGGATGGTGGGAAAAGCATACAGACTTTGGCTTCGGGGGCCCGTTGCGGGCCCCTGGGTGAAGGGGGGGTGGGGATTGCACATGAGGGGACCTATGGAACCCCCCTGCATTTGCGTGCACAAAGAAGCAGGCACTGCACAGTGCCTGCCGCTTTGTGCATGCAAATGCAATGCTGCCACCCTGGCGGTCACATCCTAATCTGCTCGGAGAGAACGCCGCAGCCCCTGCGGATGTTCCCTCCTCCTCAGGGGTCGCGGACTGACTCAAGTCCGTCCGCGATCATAATCGGCCCCTTACTCTCTTATACAATCACGGATACAAGTACACACTCTCACAATTACTGACTCATGTATAGACATTGATATACTCCAACTCTGACATACATTGCCTTTTACATATGCAGTTACTTGGACATGTAAACTGAGACATCTAATCTCTCACAAACACACCAATACACAAACTCACCCGCCCATACAGCTGTTTACACATACACCCAGTGAATTAACCATTTACACATCAATGCACAGAGTCACACAAACACACACTCCCATACAAATAATCAGGCAACCAATCAATACCCATATGGACACTCATGTAGCTACTGACCAACACATGCAGCGCTTAAACAACAAAAGACATACTGATGCATACATTCAGACAGTTTAGTCACTAACCCTTGCATTCAGTAAGACACATTTAATCACTTACTTAAGCAGTCAGTCATGCACCTACTAAATCTTTCATCCAGACACTTATACACCCACTCATTCTTCAATACACCTTGGCATATAGATAAAACATATTTAAACTTTATAGAAACACACAGTCACTGGATGATGTAATCAGTGATGTCATCAGTGATGTCATTTAAGATGTCACCAGTGATGTCATCAGTGATGTCACTGACCATGTTATGAATGATGTAATATGTGACGTCATCGGCAGAGCATTGCGAGGTGCAAGTTATAGTTAGCTGAACTAACTATAACAGGTGAATTTCTATGGTTTTGTTCGAGTGAAATGTCCAACTAGCCTACCCCTGTTAACCCTTAGTTGTTATACCATTGTATGTGTTTTAACCGGTTTGTTTTATGTTGAATTAATGGCACAGTGCCATGAATCCAATACATTGAAAATTGGAATGTGCAACATATAAACTGTGCAAAATACGCAATACAATAATTTAACACATTACATAAATTATTACACTGTTTGATAATCAAGAGAAAAACATATAAAATGTATAAAATTATATGTTCGTATTTACAATAAAAGACAAAGTGTCTGAATTCATAAAAAAAACTTGGATTAAGAAATACAACTAAGCAACAGTTATTATGTGCAAATTTCAACAATATAAATATAGTTCTGTAAAAACTCAATAAATATTGTATTAAAAAATGGATTCATCTAAATACCCAGTTAAAACACAAGTTTCATAATGGGGTATGCAAAAGGTATTCTCCAAACTAATTCATATAGGCTCAAATTTTGTTTGAAAGTACTCATCATGAACCCCAACCATAAATGCTGAATAGTGCAAATATGTGTTTGTTAAATCATAAAATAAATTATAAAATCATGGAAGGATGTGGAAGGAGATTGTTGTTCATTTCTGTTGGTCCTCACACCACAATAGATGCAAACTGCTAAAACCATCCTATCCGATAATGTTCAGTAATGCGTTTTTTATATATACATTTTTTCCTGGAGATGCTTAGTTAGAGTGCAAAAAATTAATTAACATCAGGTATACTTCAATTACAGAACTAGAGGCACGTGTGTAAATCTTCACTTGCATTCAGACCCCGCGGGGTCTTACTGTTCAGTTCTATTATATACCGAGTTTCCAATAACCGGAGTTTAGCATCTCTATCACCCCCTCTCTTAAGTGGCATAACACAGTCAATGGCATAATATTGTAAAACTGATGGATCACTGTTGTGTAGGCTTTCAAAGTGGCGGGCCACCGGGTATGATTGGTCTTTTCCCACGATGGCCCGGATATGCTGCAATATCCGCTTGTGTACCGGCAGGCGGATCCTACCCACATACCGGAGTTCACAGGGGCATTGCAGCACATAGACTGTGGATTCAGTCTTACATGTCATGTGCTTTTTGATCTGTACAGGCTTGTCTTTGAATGGCACTGTATAGTGGGTTTTATTGCACCCCTGTCTACATGCCTTGCAGACTGTGCATTTCTTAAATCCTCCACCAAGGGTCCACCATGTATCCGATACCGGCTTCTCAAGTAAATTACTTACTAGCTTGTCCGCCATGGACACGGATTTTCTAAATGCTATATTTGGCTTGCTTTTGATGTATTTGCCAATTACAGGGTCCCCTGCTATCAGATTCCAATTTTTGGAGAAAATCCGCCAGATGTCCTTGTGTTGCTTGCTATATGTAGCGATAACTCTGGGCATGATTTTTTTATCTGTTTCTGGCAGTACACTAGGTTTAACTTTCACAGCGAGTGCTTCTTCCCTAGTTATAGATGCTGATCGGTTAATTGCCCGCTGGATGACTGTGGCTGAATAGCCTCGGGACAAGAAACGTGCCTTACTCTCCTCCTGAGCTTTTTGGCAGTCTGCATCAGTGCTACTTATCCGCCTGATCCTCAGCATTTCCCCAAAGGGAATACTACTGATCAGGTGGTGAGGATGCTGGCTGCAAGCGTGTAATACAGTGTTCCCAGCTGTAGGCTTTCTGTGCATCCTCGTAGCCATACCAGTTTCATTTATATACACCTCTGTGTCAAGAAACACCACTGACCTAGCGTCAATATGTGACGTGAATTTTAGATATATATATATATCAACACTCCAGGTGCAGGCTCACCGTGGCGCTCCAGGTCGAGAGGGCGCGTCGCTATCCAGCACCTGCTTGCTGATAAAAACATGTAGTCTAAGCTCTCTTCCAAGTAAGTAGACAGCGCAACACAACTCTGGGGAATAAGAAATAGCTTTAATGATTTTTCCATGCGCAAAAAAGGGCGCGCTCTCAAACCAATGGGAGCACAACAGGACACTCAAAGGTGTGGGCGGAGCAGTCACTGTGAATGATAGAGGCATCTGAGGAAGGTTAAAGCGTCGAAATGCATCATGCCCGTGAAATCTATTAAATTGCTTCAGAACTGAACTCCCCGAGTGGCCTCTTACCTTTTGACATTGGAGTTTCTTTTTTTACATTTTACACGCTGCCAGCGGCGTGTTGAAGAGGCCCCATTCTCTTAAGAGAATGGGGCTTCGCAGGTTTTGCTGCTGTTTACTTAACCAAGAATTTGGTGCTCCGGCCCGCCTGAAATGTGGATGAATGGAAGGGCTTCTGCCAGGTGCAGCTTGTTATTATACATGGAGCTGGGAATCGCTGTATCCCGACTCGAGGCCCGCCAGGAATCCACATGAGGGCCTTGAATATAAAGGGGACCCAGGAAGCCTAAGGACACCATCTTGCACACAGGGCTACCTGCCTTTCTACTCTCACCTTCACCCTGGTGAAAGGAAACATCAATCTTCCCCCCATGCACAGCCATCCCAACCAAGTGCATCCTGGGACCTATGGTTACATCCATCACTACAGTGGGTGTGCTTAAAGTTGACCGTGGGGGCAAGCTCTCAAACCAATGGGAGCACAACAGGACACTCAAAGGTGTGGGCGGAGCAGTCACTGTGAATGATAGAGGTATCTGAGGAAGGCGAAAGCGCAGAAATCATCATGCCTGTGAAATCTATTTAATGGCTTCAGGACTGAACTCCCTAAGTGGCCTCTTACCTTTTGAGATTGGAGGTTTTTTTTGGATATATATATATATATATATATATATATATATATATATATATATATATATATATATATATATATATATATATATATATAAAGGAAGCACACAATCGAGTCGCAGCCATCAGCAGAAAGGAAAGCCTCACCAAGAAAGTTACCCAAGCCCAAGCGAACCAACGTATGGTATTGGTGTCTAAATTCTCCACGGCAAGCACAACCTTCAAGAAAATTATTCTCAACCACTGGCCCATCTTACAAATGGAACCCGATTTTAGGGCCATTTTTCAAACTCCACCATTGTTCGCCTACACCCGCAGCAGCAACATGAAGGAAATCCTTACCAAAAAACTTCCCATTTCTAAAGATCACAAAGGAACACAGCCGTGCATGAATTGCAACAATTGTAACTGTATAGTTAAAGGCAACACCATAAGACACCCCATGAAAGGCCATTCAATCAAATTACATGTCAATGCCACCTGCGACTCTATGAATCTGATCTATGCAATTAAATGTCCCTGCGGCAAATTGTACGTAGGCAAAACTGAGAGAAAGATAAAAGTGCGCATCAATGAACATAAATCCAATATCCGGACAAGGTACAAGAAATCCAATGTTGCTACCCATTTCCATGAACTTCATCACACCATCGCCCAACTTCGATTCATTGTATTGGAAATGATCACAAAGACTGAAGGAACTGATAACCGCAAATTCCTCCTCACAAGGGAACTAGAATGGATGTACCGTTTGAAAACATTGAAGCCACACGGTCTTAACGACCGCGTCGAATTCAGTTATTACTTATAATACTGACACTGTTGTATATATTCATTGACTGATACTTCGCATTGCTTTTTATGTTTTCTTATACTTTTCCTTACACTTCACTTTTGCTTTATTCCTTTCCGACCTTTCCATAATGGCCACCCTCCTTCACACCCTTTTTTCCATGTTTACTTTCTACACCCTTTATGTTAGTCCTCTTTCTACCTCCACGCCTTATTACTTACTTCCCCCCCTTTCACCAGCTTCCTTTACTCGGAATCCGACTACACGCTAACCGAACCTCCGCCACTCGGCGCTCTCAGAATGAAGTAAGTTTTGTCCTCAACCAGCAGGCATTTAGTTCAGCACCGTTTGTATCGTTATTATTGAACGTTTGCACCTTGATTAATGCACGTCCCGATAGATCTCCCCGCCACTCCTTGTCACTCTTTACAATCTCCGATCACACTCCCGCACTACCCCTAGACCCCGCAACTTCCTTTTTTAATGAACAATCATCCATCTAGTTCACTTCCCGCCCCATACCAGTTTTTAGGCACTACTCACACCCGGTTTTTACGTCCGTGCACATACACAATGCATGCTTATACTTATCCACTTTGCTTTTTAGCCCCACCCTCTCCCCTTATTTTGACACTGGCTCGTTCCCTCACCTTTCAGTTCTCCTTGATAAATGCATCGGATGCTTCATACGTTGATTCAACCATGAATTTTGTTGATATGATGTTAATATCACGATGAAACTATTCATGATAACAACTAACGAATAAACAACTTCTTCAAAGAACATTGGAATCAGTATTTTAATCCACCCCGGAGTGCCTCTTTTTGGGATGCATACGCATTTTCGTGCGTACACAACTTGTTTAATATAGCCATAGGCGTTGGACGGAAACGCCACCTGAGAGAGCACCCAACCCCTTAACCCTCACTGCAACTTAAGGACCTTGTTTAAACTTGCAGTGCACCCTCTACTTCTACTTCTTGTATTTTAGAATTGTGACACAGGTCCAACTGTTGGCTGGTAATCAGGCAAAAAGTTTGGCCAAAATCAAATTCATGGTTTGCTTTTCACATATTCTACCTCAATGACTAAACAGTAAACAAGATCATCACGGTGATCGGTTAGATGAGTAGGCTAAACCACAACTTAGATGAGTCCCAAAGTAAACAGGTTTGTGGTGAACTCTTGGGTTGGCTTGTTCGCTAGAAGTCATCTAGAGATCAGTTATTGTAGCCTGCTGATTGGCACATTGTGGCACATTATGACCAAAAAAGGATCATTCTTGTTCACTTTGTGTTGAGGGATACATTGTTCGAACACTGTAGTGTTTTATGGAATGCTTGGAACCTTCTGTATTGTTTTTCTGCACAATAGACACTCCATCTCCTGTCAACGTGGTTTCAGACACAGAGGACTGCAAAACCGTTTGATAATAAGGCATCCAAGAAGTTGAAACACCTGGTGACCTATTGTTCTGGTAAGCACAGGAGTTTGAGATATTATTCTCTGCAAAGATCGTAGATGTTGCCTGATTTTGTACTGGGTGCTCAGCCAACCAACTGTTATGATCTTAAAGGTGAGCTATTTTTGTTGGGTCCATATGTTCTTTAGGTATGTTGGTGTGCACAGGTGGCTTGATTGTCCTCTGCTTTCTTTCAAGGTATATGTTTAGTTCTAATTTTGTCTCACGTCAGACTGAGTGTTGCAATATGTAATTGTAATAGGAATTTGTTGGCGATGCTTTATTTCCTATCCTGTCTCTCTGGATGCTGCTGCAATAATAAACTTCTTTGTTGGCCTTCAATGGAAATGAGGAGGGCGTCTCTTGTTGCAAGGTGAATCTTGGCACCCTTTGACTATCTTTTTTTGGTTTGGGTTTGGGTGGGGGGGGGGTTACTCTCCTTAGTAGAGGATGTGTCCATTTATAAGCTCTCATTCTTGTAGTTATTAGCAAATTCATATTTGTTTTATTTATTGATTTATCTTGTGGGACTGGTCACATCAGTAATATCAAGTAAGCTCTTCAAGTATGAGGGATGGTTCACTTTGTTGTTGAGTCCCACTCCTTCGTGGTGGGTCTCTAATCCGAAATATGGAAGACACGTGAAAGCGACACTTGTGATGTCTGGGAGAAACTGTTCTTTGATTATTACAATGGACCTGTTTATGGTGCCCTTAAGGATTTGGAGCCCTGTCTTTGCATTTTATTAGGCATCAAATTCAGCTTCAAAAATGTTCAGTTTCAGGTAGTTAGCTAATGTCTTCCACGTCCTTTTATCAAAAATATAAATTTTATAATTTTTTATTGTCTTGGAGGGATCACCTGTCTGAGAGTATCTGTATTCCATTAAAGGTGTGTACTGGAGAATACATCTTGAAAGCCTCCTCTCTAGCTGCGTTGTCTAATACGATAATGTGAAAAATATGTCTGTGGTGTCCTTGTGTGCCTTCTTATCATCTCAAGGGTGGATTCACAAAAGCATTCATGAGTAAGGTAAGTTATATTACAGGAGTACTAGTTTATGTACTCTTGCATGCCTTGGGGAATCAGCCCGAAACATCTGGTTGCCTAAACCTGCAATGAGGGTACAGCCCTTTCTATTTGTACTACTTGTATGTAAATATTCTATGAATATTTCCATTTTATTCACATTTTAGATATTTTGCAGACATTTCAGAAAGGCATGCAAGTGTTTGTAAAAGAGGTCTACAGGTGTAAGTGTGGCAAGGTAAGCTCAGACGTGAGTCCCTTGCTCACTTTGCCACTGGATTCAAGCAAGCCGGGCTGAAAACGGCTGGAATGCCAGAAACCGGTCCTCGGAAGATTGTTTCCGGTCCAGAGAAGACATGGCTTGGCAGTTCGGGCTGGACTGTTCCCATGAGGCACAGGATCAGACTGATTTGCATATAGCCATTTCTGAACTGGGGTGGCAGAGTGGGCTAAAGAACGGTGATGGATTAAACCCAGATCTTTTGACTGGGTGTGAGTGTTTGATTGAATCAGATGCTTCGTCCATCACCACCCCCTTTTGTACCACCTTTGGCTGCCATAAGTGTGGCAGGGTATGCTCAGACGTGAGTCCCTTGCTCACTTTGCCACTGGATTCAAGCAAGCCGGGCTGAAGACGGCTGGAATGCCAGAAACCGGTCCTCGGAAGCTTATTTCCGGTCCAGGGAAGACATGGCTTGGCAGTTCGGGCTGGACTGTTCCCATGAGGCACAGGGTCAGACTGATTTGCATATAGCCATTTCTGAACTGGGGTGGCAGAGTGGGCTAAAGAACGGTGATGGATTAAACCCAGATCTTTTGACGGGGTGTGAGTGTTTGATTGAATCAGATGCTCCATCCATCACCACCCCCTTTTGTACCGCTTTTGGCGACCATAAGTGTTGCAGGGTATGCTCAGACGTGAGTCCCTTGCTCACTTTGCCACTGGATTCAAGCAAGCCGGGCTGAAGACGGCTGGAATTCCAGAAACCGGTCCTCGGAAGCTTGTTTCCGGTCCAGAGAAGACATGGCTTGGCAGTTCGGGCTGGACTGTTCCCATGAGGCACAGTGTCAGACTGATTTGCATATAGCCATTTCTGAACTGGGGTGGCAGATTGGGTTAAAGAATGGTGATGGATTAAACCCAGATCTTTTGACTGGGTGTGAGTGTTTGATTGAATCAGATGCTCCGTTCATCACCACCCCCTTTGTACCTATTTTCCTTTTGTGTGCACCAGTTACATTACACAAGGTCACAATATTTTAGATATTTTTCAGGCACCAGGAGATTAAGGGCCTGATTTTGATGTAGGTGGACAGGGTTATTCTGTCACAAACGTGACGGATACCCTGTCTGCCAAATTACAATTCTATTATATCCCCTGGAACTTGTAATACGGCAGATGGGATATCTGTCATGTTTGCAATGGAGTATTCCATTCGCCAAAATTGTGATCAGGTCCTAAGTGATTTGCCCCAAATTAAGGACGCTGCACCTGCAACCTGGGTCCCAAGTTCCAACGTTGGCAGCTCCTGTCGTAATGCCACACCCTTTCTTTGGGAAAAGAGATGGCGATGTTTCACTGAAAACTCCTGTTTTATCACTCCAAGACATTCACCAGTGCAAAATACATTTTTGTCACAATTTCTCTTATAGAAGACCTTGGCGTTGTAGAACGAGATGGCAGATGTTTAGCACCCAAAGGCTGCATCGCATCCATTGTTTGTTTTCTGTCTGAGTGCAAGTATATTGTCAACATACCTCATATCCAATGAATTTCACTCGTTGCCGTGTATTCAGGATTTTCAGTCAAGTGCATTACCAAACAATAGTACTATGGAACATCTCATATGTTATTTATAGCGCCTAGAAACAGCAGTGTGGTTTATAGGTCAGTCTACAAGTTATTAAAATTTTCAGTGGCAACGAATGTACCTCTTTTATATTATGTTGATCATTTTCCATTGATATAACTTCGGATGCGAGTGTATCCTCTTGAGAGTCTGTTGCAGTTATCTATGACCTTGCTTTACATGTTTGAATGGCTCATGTAATGCTCAGTCATCTTGCTGTGAACATGTCTGCTGCTAAGTGATGTGATCTGTAGGAGAAGAGTTGTAATTCCTGCAAGACCAATTGAATCTTCAACCCTTTCAAGGTTGGTAAATCCTGCGCCAATAAATAAAAAGCAGTATTGACCAGTGGTGATATGAAACACTAGATAAAAAACAGTGCTATCTGTTTTGGGCTACACTCTCCGAATAACAGAGTATCTATTTTCTTTAGCATCAGTTTAATTTGACCTCCATAGAGTCTAATTTATTGGAAGAATACTCCAGAAGTTCACTAGACTTGTCAGAAACCTTTGTGCTGAGATGCAACACATACATGTTTTTGAATATTGTCCGTTTTGCTTGTCTAATTTCGTCACATTGTCTCTCTTAAATTTAGTAGTTATGTGCACAGTTTAAGGGTTGCTATGCTTCCAGCATAAGGTACAAAGGTACACATTGCAGTACAGATTGCTCTACCAAGTGAACTACAATCTTCAGAGTGTTGGGAGCATAATGTTAAGTAGCAGTCTGAGATTCTGCATTGTAGCAGATACTCCTCATTTGGATGCAGTCCCTGCGAGTTATCTCCTTTATAATGCCCTTGAATATTGAACAGTGGCATAAACAAAATGATGGGGCCCTCCCTGCAGAACTTGTTGAGGAGCCCCTGAGACTCCTGGTATAGTGTAAAGTTGTACATTGTTTACACATCACAAAAACCTAAATGTGAAATGATACCTGACACACAAAAGGAAGTTGCACTTTTCCTTAAATGCCATAATGATTAATGTACACAGTGCATCTGATGTTGCGATTGCAGAGAGTTTTACTGTCGAATTTACTGACTCTCATACAGAATATTTATTAATGTCAAAAGAAATACATCTAATGTTTAACTTAGGGACCTCTTCACTAAATAAGAGATGCATCTAAAATACATGGAATACAAATAATCATTTGATGCTTTTTAATACAGAGATTAATGTGCAATAACAAAATGTATAAGTAGGCTTTCCTGTTTTCAGTTTCCATTTCTGATGAATTCTGGTGGGGTTGTTTTAGTTTTTTTCTAGAGATTTCCATACTTTAAAAAATAGTCGTTATCAGTGGTTTAAACATTTTTGCGCCATTAAAAACAATAGAAACAGTACTTTCCCAGTCTTTATGGAACGTTTTACTTTTATTATTGTTTGCTTTCCGCACTGATAGTGCATGGTGTATATTCAGTGTATGTACAGTGTATATGAGGTCCAAAGAACTTTTTACAAATTAAACTTATTGTAGTACACCATACAATACTTCTTTAGTGAGTCTTTGGTCATGTGCACTCTCTCTTTCCTTCTCATATAAACTTTTATCTGTGAAATGGCCTTCTCAACATTGGCACTTGAGACGGGCACTGCCAAAACAGCCAGTTCACAATGTTTTAACTCTTGCCACTGAAATAGCTCTCCATGCCAATACTGGTGCACCTGAAGATTGTGATTCTCTGGGACAGGTTCTGCAACATATGCACTCAGATTTATCGAGGCAGTCAAAAATGAAGCACTACTTTTCAAGGTCTAGATAAAATTCCCCTTCGCAGCAGGGTTCTAGAACTTGTGCAGAGTCCCAGTGAGACTTCATTGACTTCAAATGCCATGGCGGCCAAAGCGACATTTCTATGGATCATTGCAAGCCATTTCTCATGCATTGTAAAATAAAATGTCTGGAATTGCTCCTCAACATTTCTTTGCTCACCAAGTGACAAGTATTGTAACATGGAACATGTTGCAGTTCCAAAGTCACTAAAAGTGTCGCCCAGCCTACTCTCAAGGAGATGTTTCACATCTACAGCAATTACGCAAACACTTGGTAGACAAGGGTGTTTTCAGACTCTAGTTTTTATATTATGGCCACTACAGCAGTCATGTTTTCCTGTAAAAATCTAAGAATTCAGTAGAGCATACTTCTTTCACACCACTATCAATATGAGACCAAAGAGCCGAACGTTTCTTGCCTAAAAAGGCAGAAATTCTGTAAACGGTCAGCACATGGATAATATAGCATTCGCAGACTCTAGGTCTGAGAACCACCGACTAAATGACACAATTGTGATGACTCTATCTTTGATGCCACACAAAGCACAAAATCAGAAATTGTTATATTTACAGTAAATGTTGTTTCCTCTCGTTCTGGCTCGTGGGACTGCCTGAGCTCGTGCTGGCAATTCTCTTGTGCCTCCAGGCCCAGGATTCTCTTCCCCTTGTCTGGAAATCTCATACTGTAATTGCACATAGGGTCTTAGACCATGTAAAAGGGTGCTTTGTCTAGATACTCCTTCTTTGGTCATTTTAACAAGGCGTTTCATTGCTGCATCATTTCTGATGCCTTCCAGTCAATCCTCTTTAGAGGTGGACTTACAGAGGTCATCTGTGAGATCCTCTAAATAGGCAACCACACTTTCGGTAATTAACTCATCTGAGGTTGCCTTTTTGTTTGGTAATCTGGATAGGCAATCAGCAATGCTGTTGCACCAACCAGGCACATATTCAATATTACACATGAAGTCTTGTACACTAACTGCCAACCTGGCAAGCCTTAATTCGATTGTGCTTTAAATTGCTATTTCATGTTTCTCATTTCTATGTTGAAGGAAAGGAGATGTGTTATATTTACAGTAAATGTTGTTTCCTCTCGTGCTGGCTCGTGGGCCAGCCTGAGCATGTGCTGGCAATTTTCTTGTACCTCCGAGCCCAGGATTCTCTCCCTGCTGTTACTGGTGATCTCAGACTCGGCTCAGCTGGTCAGGTTTTATTTCCTACATACTTATTTTAATAAACGTCCACTTCTACTTATCAAGAGTTCCTGCTTCCTGTTTTCGACAGAAACATTTGTGTTTTAGTTCCTGCTCATAAAGTAACAGTGCACACGAATGGACTACAAGGTCAATAACACCTAGCAAATGCCAAGGATCTCTTAAGGAAAGCACTTCAGCTCAGGTATTGATTTTGAAAAGCCATCACACAATTTTCATATACGTAGCTGAATCACTGCAAATACAAACAACAAAACTCCAATTGTTGTTGAACTTGATAGGAACTTTTTTAGCAGCATTCTAAGTGACACTGCTTTCCATGTTTTCCAAAAGTCGGAGGTCATGCTTTCACCACTACACCAGATGCCTGGTGACAGCACTCTTTTCACATACACCTTGCACTACACCTTGCATTAAATTTTTAAAAAGCCTGGAATGTTTGGCAGTTCACCTACTGTAAATGTGAT
This sequence comes from Lissotriton vulgaris, assembly GCF_964263255.1. Lineage (NCBI taxonomy): Eukaryota > Metazoa > Chordata > Amphibia > Caudata > Salamandridae > Lissotriton > Lissotriton vulgaris. Next base: position 24,664 of record NW_028252740.1, read on the forward strand.
GGTATCTACTAGGAAAGATTCTTATGAAACCAGCCCTTTTACCTACCAGTGAAAGAATCAAACATAGCCAAAATATCTAAAATGATTTTGATATTTCCTGATTCTCTACATTTTATAAAATAATTAAATAAGACCTAAAACATGTTTCTAACCCCTGCATCCGTAAACCAAAGACCACAAAACTGAAAAAAGCAAAAGGAAGAAGAACTATATTTTAGGGACATCCCTAAACAACAAAACTAAAAAAAAAAAATGTTAGCCCTGTCTTTCCTGCTGCTACCTCGTATGACAGAGTTACATTGTATTGGCCACTTCAGGAAGAAATAAAAGATGACTCTCTCACTCTCCGTTTCTGTTTTGTGAAAGGCATTTAGTTTGTGGTTGTGCAGGTGTTTATATGTTTGCACTGGTGAGGGCTGTTTCCCTTTCAGTGTGGTTTTATCTGTTATTATAGGCTTAAACCAAAACAGGATAGCCTAAGAATAAGCTTCATTGCAACTAAAATATTCATGAATCATAACATGTTCCATATTAGAAATATGAATTTTATTAGAGTATAGTTAAGTTAAAAAAAAAACCTTTTTACTTCATTGCTGAATCCTTATTCACGATTCCTAACTGTATTGTCTGTGTAACTGTTAGGGACAACACTATTAGCTCTCAATGATCAATTTATGTGTAATGTCTTAGTGCAAGTCAAACAACAAAGGTTATTCAATGTATGCATTAATGTTATATGTAAGCACTTTCAATGTAGTTCTCAGTCACAGTCAAGTTTAAATAATTTGAATTGCTTACTGAATGGTTCATGCACCATGGACTAAAAGTACTTAGGTTAAAGGTGCACACACTTATTAAATGTGCACCATTGATTTAACGTCTTAAATTAGTATTACCCTAAAGGATGGTATTCCATTGTCTAATTTACTGTGCTCCCGTAGTCTGCTGACTTGCTTTCTTGTAGGTATTCTCATGCATTGCTAGTCTAGAATAGGTACATTTCTTGCAACAGTGATAGATAAATGGCCTTGAACTGGAGCCTTGGCGACGAGCATGTGAGAAACCTGTGGATGAATAAAAGACTCTTATGCTCAGTCTGAGCATGTGAACAGAACAGTGTTCCTATGTCCAGTATGTGAATTTTCTCTACTGTTGCAGTGTGCAACATGTAAATTAATTCACATAAGGACAGAAACAGATATAATGGACGTTTACTGCAATGAAAGGGGAGTTGCAGACAGACTATCAAATTTTCCTTGCAGACTGTAAACTGAACTTCCTTGCTGAACCCCTTCTGCACACCCTATGCAGAACTTTCCTTGGACACCTACCCGAATCCTCATTGCCCCTTGAGTAGCCTCTCCGAGGAATTTCCCTATGTCCTGTTGCTTTTACCTAAGTGTGGTTTAGACTGACACTTATTTCTGACCTACTGAACACTCTTGACCGAGCTTCTGCAATGCTACTTCTGGTGCTGCTCACTCTTATGTCTTATCCCAATCGTTTTCATTAGAGCTCTTTGATTTCTGAACTCTTGGCATTCCTGTGCTTTGAACCCAGTTTGAAAGACTTATATTGCTGATGTATAAAAACGACCAATTGAGATTATATTCCGAGCACCACATTATCATGCTGTTATTTTGATTTGCAGCAACGGAGCTGCTTGTTTGTTTAATTATAGTCCACTTAAACATTCTCAGGAGATTTGGTCTAGCTGTTGTTATATCTATATAGTATAGTCTTAAGAATGATTTACCTGAACTTGATTAATGATTTGTAATAAAAAACCCTTGGACTTGGCTACTGATTCCTGGCGCTCATTGTATAGCTAAATTGGTTGCACTGTCAAATATATGGTGGTTGATAAGATAAAGGCTAACTCCCTTTCTCCACAGTGAAACATTTAAAGATCTATTGGAGGACTAAGTTGGAAAGTAAGTAAGAGTTTATTTTTCAGTAAAATAAATAATCCTGAAACCAGAACCTGTTGTGGGCCCAAAAATGTTGGATCAAATCTGGTAGCATGTCTACTAATGTGAGAGAGTTAGGATGTCAGATGTAGAACTTGCCCAAGCGCTCTCAAACCCCAAATGCCCATGGCTCAGTTGAAGGATTGATGGAGTCTCATCGATGTGGAGACAAATTGTAGCAGCGGAGGAGGGTGAGCATTATTAGGGTTGCACGTTGTAGCTGCTTATGCTTAGATTGTGATGTTTTGTAATGGCTGTGTGCTGTCAGGTGGAGTTGATTTAAGTTGATGCTTGAATGTGGCACTAAATGCAGAAAAGTTCAAGTGGTTATTGGGTCTGTTATGGACTAAGATTCCGGGATTTATATACATATGTAGTGAGTTTTACTGTAGAAGATATTGGATGTAGCTGTCTCGTGTATTGTTTATTGTGGTGCTTGTTGTGAGACATTGTCAACCGCATCTTTAAGAGAGGTACTTGGGGCCACATGCAACAAGCAAAATACCAGTCGCAAACGGTCTGATTCACAGAATCGGCTTCTTTGCGACCGGTATTTTGGCCATTTGGGATGCAACAACCCAAAAGCAATTCGCAAAATAGGTAATCGCAAATTTTGCGATTACTTATTTTGCGAATGTAGTTAGGGAATCACAAATTGCGATTCCCTGAATGCGATGCATCATGCAATCGCAAATTGCGTTTTCGCAATTTGGAATTGCCAATTACCATCAACTTCAAGTTGATGGTAATTTGCAATTCCTTAGTAAAATGAAAACAAATATGCATTTTTCAAAGTGCATTGTGGTGCACACACATGCCCTTTGGGCATGTGTGTGCACCACATGTGCCTACTTACATTTTTTGGGGGTGCATCAGGGTGGCCTTTTGGCTCCCTTCCACCCTTGAAATTGCATGCACAATTTGCGAGTATCTATTGGCACATAGGAATGAAAGGGAATCCATTCCTTAATAACGAATCACAATTGTGATTCGCTATTAAGGAATATGTAGGAATCGCAATTTGTTCTGCAAAACCCACATGCTTAGGTAATTGCGACTCGTTAATAATCGCTATTAAGGACTCGCCATTCCTACCTTTGATGCATGTGTCCCTTGTTCTTTGCATGGCTGTGAGATGTGTTTGATATAGTTGATCTCAGTGCACAAGGAATAACTGTATCAATCTGAGCGAGACCCCTCTCGCCAAGGTTTCACTTAAAGTGAGTGTTAGAATAGGTAAGGAGATATTGCTCTGAAATTTCTTGTGTGTATTGAAATCTTGTATTCCTTTAGTGGAACATACAGACTTAGTTGTTAAAGCTGCTTGCATTGTTTGTGTGAATAGAAAATGCAATTTAGAAGAAATTTGTAAATGAGGGTGAGCTGCTGCAAGGAGTGAGTTTGACGTCAGTGTGCTGCGCTGGCATAGGTTGGTTGGTGTAAAGCCAAGTTGGGTTTGATTGTATAAATCATAGAGAGTCACGCTTGTATTGGTTGTGACTGCCGAACAAGAGAATTGAGGTAGAAATTAATTTCCAGGTTTAAACAGAAAGTCTTTTGTGAACAGTGTATTAAATATACCAAAATAACATTCTTGAAAGCTATACAACATCTAGTAAGGGGAGATGTGACTGTGCCCATTGGATAAAGAGACAAGGCACCACCTGAAGGTACGCCAGGTTGCAATATGGTGACAGATGAGGGCTTTAATGCATGTCTTTGGCTCACACAATGGCATAAAATCATTAAGGAAATTGGTGCATTGCAGTTTCCCCATTATGGAGCCTTCAATTTGAGAAATATTGAGAACTTGAGGATGAAATTGTACAAAATGGAACTGCCTCCTTGACCTCCCCCATATGGAACACTAAATTCCCGGGAACATGTTGCACATCTTGAAGAGAGATATCAGGGAAGAGTCAAGAGAGCCATACGTACTTGTCCGGATGCTAAGTGGGATGCAGAGCAGAAAACCTGGAGAATTTATATCATTGTGGGAACTCGATTAAATCCTGCAAAGTCAACTGGAGGAGAAAAGAAGGGTAAATGCAAAGAAAAGAAAAAGCACATAGAGACAGTAGGGGATGAGAATCATATGTATGGAAATGGAGTGAGATGGATAAGTGGGAAGGTAGATGGTCAAAGAAGAAAAAAAGGAGATAAAGAAAATTAGGATGCAGATGCCTCCATCTCGAACAGAAGAGGACGGTGAAAATGTAAACATGCTTCCCATGAGAGAGGTGCCCGGTGAAGGGTATGTACTTGTGCCATTTAGGAGGGATGATCTCTCATCCTTCACAAATGACTACCAGAAACTGAGAAAGAATCTAATGGAAAGGTTTTATGTAAAGCAAAGGATACCTTATTTAAAATTGTGGTTCCTAGTGACTTATGGGTTGAATGCAAGGTTCCTGTTGATTGGCCAGAAGTCGAGCCGATGAGACATCCTCACTCACAAGCGCCATACCTATTAGTGATGAAAAAATATCGTCAGGTGATTACCCATTTGAAAATGAAAATATCTCCTAAAGAGATTGATTAGGTAAAAATTGACTGGACGACCCAAGGGTCAAAGGAGTTGTTCTTGCATACTATAAAAGATTGTTGCAGACGTTCAAGCAATTCAGTGGGACAGAGAATATCTCAGCCAAGGAGATAGAACATTTTGTTTACAGATTTGTGCGCGGTTGAGACCTGAGTTTAGTTCCCTGATTCAACTGCATTTGATTTGTTGGTAGAGTAAGCCCATTGGTGAGATTCTATGATATGCAAACTATTGCAGAGATGAATTAGAAATGAAGCACAAGAAGTTGAAAGAAAAGTTGATGATTACACAAATGAAGGCAGCACAGAAAAGTCAGAATCAGTCATTTATTGATAATAAAGGTCTCGTACAGGGAGGATATCAACAGGTCCCTATGATGCAAGGTGTTAAAAGTTGTTGGGCCTGGCCCTTTTTCAGGGTTATCCCCAAACATTTTGCCTTCCTTCACCTATATTCCTGACCTTCTTTTTGTTGGATTTAGGACTCTGGGCACTTTACCACTGCTAATCAGTGCTAAAGTGCATGTGCTCTTTCCTCTTAATAGGGTATGATTGGTTTACACCTGTTTGGCATATTTGATTTACTTGTAAGTCCCTTGTAAAGTGGTATCCCATATACCTGGGGCCTGTAAATTAAATGTTCCCAGTGGGTCTGCAGCACTGCTGGGCCACCCACAGAAGTAGCCTTTTGAACCTGGCTCGTGTCTGTCAAGACAAGGTCTCTGTAGGCTGTTTACTGATTCTTTAACTTGGCATTTAAAACTACTTGCAAGCCTTAAATTCCCCTTTTATTACACATAGGTCATTGCTAAGATTCGCCCTAGGGAGCCCTATGGGCAGGGTGTTGTGTAGGTTAAAGGTGGGATAAGTGCCTTTATGTATGGCAAACAGACTATTTTATTTTTCACTGCTGTGAGGCATACTCCTTTCACAGGCAGCATTGGCATTTACCGTATATATTTTTAAGTGGTAATTCCTGATTAGACACGAGTGACGTGGCATTGTTTGGTATGTTTAGAATAGTGTTGCTAAATCATGCTTACTGGTGTAGTTTAATTTAACATTACTATTTTAGAAATGCCACTTTTAGAAAGTGCAAGGAGGACTGTGGGAGAACCCACAGTTAAGGGAGTGCACAGCTTTAGGACTTAATGTCTCAAGACAGATTTATCATAAATCAACTGAAACAATAATGAGGAATGCTCAAAGGCCCCAAAGTTCATTTGAAATCATCAGATTTAGTTAGTATTTCATCAAACAAATTATGTACAAAACGTCATTGGCATCATTTGCAAGACATTTTTCATGACTATAAACAAAACAGTCTGTTTTAGAATGATCCTAAACAAACACAAAAATATGTACGTAAACATGTAACTCCATGTTGATATAATTCTATATCAAAAGTCCCAATGCATTTCGGGTTTGTTTGAAAACCCTTCGTCAGGGGAATCAGTTGCATAAATATGGTGATCTTCAAAAGTAGAAGTGCATCCATAGTAATCTAAAACACAACAATATGTAGTGAATATACTGCTATACATGTAGGATATGCACCCCGAAATGTGCTGTTTTTTAGAAGAAGTAGAAAAGAATGTGCTCAACTTTATAGTAACAACCAAGACCCATAGTAATACTAAAAAAAGGTGCGTTAAAGTGATGTATAGAGATAAGTGATTGAGGTCCCAAAAAGTCCAAAGGAGCAAGGTTAAACATAAGAGAAGAAGCTTGCCTGAACACTCCGAAGAGTCGCCGTGTACAGCAATAAGTGACTTCCAGCTCAGAGTTAAGTTTATGCCAATCTGCCAAAAATAAAGTTACTCTAGTGAGAAATGTGTGTGTGGAAAGTACGTGTGAGAAAGTAAACAATGGCCGAGGCAGGCTTACCGGAAGCCTAAAGGAGTTCTCGTCTGTTGGTACTCGGGGCGAGAGCTTCAGAAATTATCTGTGAACAAATCCGTGGTGCACCATCAAAATAAACGAAACAAATCAAACGAAAGCGTATTTCAAACCTACCCGAAGTGTAGAATAGAGCAGTGTAGGTGTCCGCCAGTGCTTTCAAACGCCGAGACGCGTAGTGTGTATAAGCTATTCCAGAATGCTACGCGATTTAAGGGGGACATTCACTACAATGAAGGGAACACGAAACTAACAGAGACCAGGAAAATAAACCCTAATGTCTAATCGATGAGGAAAACGGGCAAAAATGCGATCTTATACATGGAATAGCTGGTTGTGTGTTGTGTTGAGATAATAAAGCTTAGATGGCGAAAAAAAAATTCAGGAAAAGTGTAAATGCAATGAAAATGAGAGTGATGTCTGAAAGGAGGCTGAATGGTCAGAAAGAATAAAGGAAAGGAAAATCACCCTAAAGTGGTGTGAGCATGGAAACAGAAGCGAGTGCAAATCCTGTACAGTTATTGAAAAGTAATTGAATTATACACTGATATCATTACAAGAAACATAACAGTTCAAAATGGTCGTTGAGCCCATTCGGGGCCAACGTGCATAATGTTTTTATCCAATGGGTTTCTCTGCGGGCTAATGCGGTGTTGATGTCTATACCAGGGATCTTTTTGACACTTTCAAGAATAGTGTAACGTAATTGAGGTATAGTGTGTCCCACCGTGTCCCAGTGTACTGCCAATGGAGGCGTGGTGTTTTTGTTCCTAATCCGGCTTTTGAGCTCTGTAATGCGTGTCTTGATTTTCCTGCTAGTTCTGCCTACATACACAAGGCCGCAGGGACATTTAATTGCATATATTACTTGTTCTGTATTGCAATTAGATGTGTGATTTAGTTTAAATGTTTTGCCCGTCTGTGGGTGCATGAAGATGTCGCCTTGAATTACATTGCTGCATTGGCCGCAGTTGTAGCATTTCGTCATTCCCTTGAAACCTCCCGTAGGTTTTTCTTCCTGAGGTTTTAACATTTCACGTAGATTTTCTGATCTTTGGTGTGCAAATAGTGGAGGTTCCAAAAAGATGTTTTGGAAGTCTGGTTCATTTTCAATGATCTCCCATCGTTTCTTGATTATTGTTTTTATGAGAGGAGCCTGAGTAGAATTTTTAAATACAAATACTTCTTTTCGTGATGATGTTCTGATGGAGGCTTGTAGTAAGTCCTTCCTTAATTTTTTCTCTACTTGTTCTTCTGCTTGGTTGAGTATCATAAGTGGGTATCCTCTCGCTTGATATTTGCGTTTTTGATCCTGAATATTGATTTTACATAGTTGTTCATCTGAGGTGATCCTTTTTATACGCATAAACTGGGGATTGGTAGATGTTTTCTCAATGAGAATGGATGTGCACTTGTAAAGTGAAGTGCGCTGTTCACATCTGTCAGTTTTGTGTACACTGATGTGCTTGAACCAGTTGCAGTCTTGCGGATTTCTATGTCCAGAAAGTTTATTTCTTCTTCCTGAATATTGTATGTGAATTGAATCCTCGGGTTGTGTGAATTCAGAGTCTTGATTGAATCTTCAAGTAAATGTCTTTGGCCATTCCATATGACAAGAATATCATCAATATAGCGGAAAATTGACACTGCATTGTTTTGCCACGTGGGGTTGGTGAGCATGTGCTGGTATTCAAAATGAGCCATGAAGGTGGAAGCATACGAAGGGGCTCCAGGAAAGCCCATGGATGTTCCCGTCTTCTGTAAATCAAATTTGTTCTGCCAAAGAAAATAACTGTGAAATAACGAGAAGTGTAATAATTCAAGAAGAAAAATGGCTAATTCAGATGATATAGTAGAGGCCAGCAATCTCCACTCCACTGCCTCTAAGCCTTCATTGTGTGCTATTGAGGTGTAAAGAGCCACAACATCTATTGTGCACAATAGAGTGTCGCGGTTCACCAAGTTATCAATTGCCTCCAGTTTTAAGAGACAGTCTGTAGTGTCTCGTATGTACGTTTCCCAGGTTTGTACCAATGGCTGTAGGTAGTAATCCACAAAATATCCAATTGCTTCATGTATTGAGTTGCATCCGGCCACTATGGGCCTGAAGGGGGGTCTTAAATGGTCCTTATGCGTCTTGGGAAGCATGTAAATGTGTGGAGCTTTTGGTGTTGGTGTATATATTTTTAAGTGGTAATTCCTGATTAGACACGAGTGACGTGGCATTATTTGGTATGTTAAGAATAGTGTTGATAATTCATGCTTACTGGTGTAGTTTAATTTAACATTACTATTTTAGAAATGCCACTTTTAGAAAGTGGGCATTTCTCTGTGCTTATGACTCTTTGTTCTTTGCAGCCTGACTCCAATACGCATCTGTAAAATGTAATGTAAATGTAAATGTATGTATACTTGTAAATCGCCTTTCAGGCATCCTGGCGCTGTATACTGCTGTGGAACCCTTCCTGGCTTTCCCTGTGAGATGCCCCCTACTGGGCACCCCCAAGGTGAAGCCAGGCATCCCAGCGCTTTCAGGGCCGCTGTGGAGATTAAGCAAACTATTGCCCAGAGTTGCAGAGTGGGACCCATGATTAGAGTAGGCACCGAGGCGAGAATTATCGAGTCCGTGGACATTGAGCCCAAGACCCTGCCGCGTCGGGAATTGAACCCTGGTCCCGGGTCAGACCTCTGCATCAGGGTCTGCCGCTTCTAACCAGGGAGCCACACTTTTCCTAGCATCTGAGCTAGGTGACAGCTACACTTGGTGCATACTTTCCAGATCGCAACCATACATGAAGGGCTGGGTATGACAGGGGATATATCTGCATTCGCCTTCATTCACCTGCATACTGATAGTCTTCCTGGGCTGGGAGAGGGGGATCATGCTTTACATTGTATAGGTTGTGTCCTGTCCTCACACAAAAGACTGATTTAACCCCTACTGATCAACTGTAGCCAGGGCTGGGCTGAAAGGGATTGCTGCACACGTCTAAGGGTTCCTTTAAAGTCATCCTTTCATCAAAGACATTTTTTAGTATAAGAACTGGGCCTCTGACCCCATGTTTTTAGACACTGCGTGGGACGTTTAACCTAATGCTGTTGGCTCTATAAACTGCACATTGCCAAGGGACTGCTGTGCTGCCAAGAGTAATCACCATTGGGAATACTTGCTTTGTTGTGCTGACCTGCCCCCTGTGAGTCTACAGGATGGACTGCCACAGTGTCAAGCAACTTTATCTGCTGGCCTGCTTACTTCTGCTCCCTGTTTGCCCCCAAGTGCTCACTAAGTGTTTTTTTTACTTACCCCCCAGTTCTAGTAATCTCAGGGGCGAGAAAGGATTGCCTGCCAGCCTTTCTGTAGTGGGACTCTAGCTTTTGGGAGTCTGTGACAGGAGCGCCCTACTTAAGGAGCTGTGGTTGACAGTTCCCTGAGCTACAAATCAGCACATGGTGAGTGCTGCTCACGGCAAATCATTGGCACGTGTTGAGGGATTCGTTTCCTGCTTAACACAGGGCGTGTCTCCAGCACTTTGGGCTGCTCCCCTGGAGAAGGCATTATTACGATCAGTACAGGTGCTTCCTGTTGTAGCAGGGCCAGTGCCCCATGAGGAATCTGCACCTCTCCCTCTGCCAGACCTGCACTGAACCTGAAGTGTGCGCTGAGCCATGCGTTGCAGAGGTGACAAGTAGATTCCTCGTGATTTCAGGGCCTCTGTGTCCTGAGGGAAAGCTTGAGCTGGGAGAGGGGTTCATACTTTACAATTGTATAGGTTCGCTTTCCACTTCGGCAGCCATATCATGGTGCCCTGTCCCACAAGGGTATACGGAGTCTCTCAATTTTTAATCAGATACTCAAAAAGAATCTAGAGTCCTTAGAGAGTTCTCAGGATTCGGTCCCACTCCAATACATTGACAACGTATTGATGGCATTGTAGTGTAGTTCCTATATTCCCAATAGGCTCTGCGCATTGGAATAACATAAAGGGTAGTTTAGACGTAGGACTAAGGTAGACTAGGTCTCTACTGAATATGTTAGACTTAATTAGGTATGTCAGCTAGCTCAGAGGTCACTAGAAACTTTTTTGTGTTTATATCTAGGACCCTAATTCAATATTCCCGATTTATGCCCTTGTGAGGTTATATTCTATAATATCCTGATAAAGGCATAAGAATCAGATCCTTATTCAGTAATAGCCCATGCAGTCCACAGCACAGCACGGTTACTCCCATCGAATCCTAGAAAGCACAACCCATTCTTTAAACAAACCAAGCCTCCAGCAGCCTGGGGCAATCCCCCCTGCTTTTGTTTTGAAATGAACAAGAACTCCTGAAATCCAGAAAGAACTGTTAGTTCTTAGTGACGTCTTATGTCCAACCTTACGTCAAACCCGGCACCTTCCAGGTATAAAATACCAACAGTTGCCTTAAGCAAACACACGATGGTTTGGAGCAGAGCGGCCATCTACTTGCCCGAGAGCCCAGCTGATGGGAGCGGCCACGGAAGCCGCCCCTCCCGTTTTGACGCACTGAGAGAGACGCTGTCTTTTTCTCCAGCCGAGAAATTCCAGCTCCGGTGTTTCCAGCCTACCCTTGCGGGTTGCTGGGAGATCAAGTCCTGAAGAAAGAGATACCAGACCTCCCACATTCTATTACCAAGGTACGGAGCTGACTAAACCCTTAAGAGAATTCTTGATGCAGATTCTTGGCAAAACAATCTTAAACAACTTAACTTAAACTGCTATTTACTAATCCCTTCCCATGTATTAGGCTTAGGTCAGGTACACCAGGGTAGGCTTAGTTAGAAGCACCAGTTGAGTACGTTAGTCAATGCATTTGTGTATGTATATATTTTATCCATTTTAAAGTATCATATGGCTAAGAAACCATATCAATGCTTTTACAGTATTATTTCATAATACTACTTTTACTGTACGCACTTTACTTTACTTTAAGTATTGCAATTGTGGCAATTCATTTCTCTTGCATGAGAAAGAAGACTGCTCAATAAATACCTTTTATTGAAAAAGCCCGTCTCTCTATTTCTCTGCACTCTGGTGAAACTAAGTATGCACTGCTGACTGAGTGAAATAGCTGTCTATTGTTTTCACATGACTCTAGAGATACACTCTTATTCTGAGGGAGCAAAGTTGTCATGTTTATGCAGTTGTCGGAAACTGAATCCCTTCTTGTCTGAGCCAGGGAAGTTCATCCCTCCCTATTCATTCAAGAAAGTTTCCAGTGACCTCTGAGCTAGCTGGCGCAAACCTAAATTAAGTTTAACATAGTCAGTAGAGACCTAGATGACCTCAGTCCTACGTCTACACTGCTGTTTATGTTATTCCAAAGCACAGAGCCTATTGGGAAAATAGGAACTACACTACAGGCTCCCAACATTTGGTAAGGAGAGATAATCTAACGCAAGACACTAGAGTAACGCAGTCGTGCTTTTTCACACAGAACCCCTTTTTCCCGTAAAAACTCCAAAAGACGTCTGGAGTGGGTGAAAGGCTAATATCCGCCGGAAATTAGTAGGATGAGAATCCTATGTATTAGTTTTTGGTTTGATCAACGTTGAAGGATACCATGTTCCAAAATATTGTGCACCTAATCTTTGTTTCCTTGAAACTCGATCTGCAACAGAAAACTTTCAGTCAGTAAAATGTCAGAAAGTGACGAAGAGAGAGAAAGAGAAGCCTTAGCAGCTCGACTCTTAGTTGAGGACACAACCCTCCAAGAAAATGACCCGAGTGTTATAATCATTCCGGTCAATATAAGAAGAACTATAACTCTTAAACTTATAGAAAACGGACTGACACCACGAGGTGGTACAGTCATATTCGTGGTAGGGGCACATGAATATCGGCAGACAGAGGTATTCTATTACTGGATACATTTTCTAGCAGCACACGCTGTGACAAAAGACTTCCACTATTACAAAATAGAGGAACCTCTGGATGAATACACTCCTTTCGAGGACGTTGAAATCCCACTAAATTACCAAGAGCACCTGCTCTGGTTTAATGGCGCCCTAAAACATAATAATCACATCACCAGGCTCGATCCACTAGGTAGACCAGGAGCAACGTGGGCGGTTCTAGCCAGCTACACACCACATCCAGACATTGATAAAATGTCAGTTCCTGAACTTTTAGCTCAGCAAAAACTCTTAATTAAAATACATAGACAATTGGTCCAATATGTCATGCAGACTTCAATAATCCAACCGACAATTAATATTCCACAGCAGACCCCTCACCAGGGGAACACAAACAAAATCACATCACAGAACATACAATCATGTCTTGGTAAAGTACCCATAAAACGGGAACAAATTCCATTCTGGTTAGCACAAACAATTACTCAAATAGAGGCAGTATTTCCAGATAATACTCCTACTGAGAAACACAGAATTCTTACTATCTGTCTTCCAATGGGGATTGCTCCACATGTGGAGGATTGTGACACTTGGGGCACAGTCTTTGCTTCCATCTACACAAAAACACATGGTGTCCCGTCTATGGCGGTCATACCAGATGTACTAAGACAGATTCAAAATGAATATGGTCCAGAACCTGCTTTAACTCTGGGTATGAAATTACTGAAAGACTTCAAGCAGGTCTCGGCTATATTATTAGCCAACATAAAAGGTGAAGCAGCATCTGTGGCGATCCGCCAGAAATTGAAGGAAACAGATATAGAAGAACAACCATTTGAACTTGCCAGAATCATAGAAAAATCTCATGAAGAACTAGGAAGAGATAGTTTGGGTGGGAAACCGGTAAAACCCCAACTGACTGAAAATCCTGAAAAAATATTTATTAAAAATATTTTAAGAACTCCAAAAAAGAACTGGGATGGTAATAAACAAACCACTCCCAGGGAAAAACATTTCCAGTCCAGAGGAAGGTCTCCTCAGCGGAGAGAGAGAGCTCCAGGCCGAGAAGACAAGTGTCCCCAAAGGGAGCCCTCTGAAAAAAGATATAACCTTAGAGATAGGGATAAAATAAGAAAACCTGACAGATATCAAGATGTTGATACACGTCCCTCTCGATCCTTCTCACTCAATCTTTCTCAATCTTCCTCACAGAAATCTGAAAGAAGAGGACGGTCAGAACACAGAGAAGAGCACGTCAAGTCCAAAGACAAGGAACCTGCTCATCAAAGTAAAACATTTCAATTTTCCAGAAAGAAGGTAGCAAGTATTAAAATTAAACATGCCGAGAATTCTGAGGACACAACTGAAAAACAGAGAGTGGGCACAGACCATGCTAGACAGCGCAGCCAAAGTGACCATAGCTCGCAAGATCCTGATGAATCTTCTGGAGACAGTTGACATGAATGAATACATTCAGGTGGAAACTGCAGACACACGAGTTAGTGTGCCCCATAAACTATATGAAATAACATTACGTATAGAGGGAGATAAAACTAGGAAAATAAAAGGTCTGTTTTGGGAAAAACTTTCAAAATGCTATGACATTCTGTTAGCTGAGAAAGACTGCCCACCAGAGTTTGTCAGGGTGTGCCCTCATGGCGAAGAAATGATTATGCCTGCCTTCTCGAATCATATCCCGATTCATAAAAGAAACACATTGGCAAGAAAATGGGCAGTGGCCCAAGCTCCTGCTTTATACAAAAATCATGTAGGATGGGATGAGGATTCACATCACCACAAAATCCAGTTACAAAATCAGCCCTCTGCACAAAGGCAGTACCCAGTTAAACAAGAAGCTAAAAAGCAAGTCAGGGAGATCTTAGATCAACTTGAATATCATGGGGTGATCGAAACATGCACCTCTCAAATGAACAATCCTTTGTTGCCTGTCTCAAAGCCAGACAATTTATATCGTCTAGTTTTGGACTACAGACACCTTAACTCCTGTAGTAAAACGTTTGAAGTACAAAACTCACATAGTGCAGCACTAATGAATAACATTGTGCGAAAAATATAAAACAACATTAGATATCTCTAATGGATTCTTCTGTCAGAACATTGCACCTGAAAGCAGGTATTTGACCACTTTCTCAATAATGGGATCGCAAAAACAATTTTGCCGACTCCCACAGGCATTCAAGAATAGCCCAGGATTATTCTCAGCAAGGGTAACAGACTTACTACAAATATATGATGATGAGGCATTATCCTATGTCGATGACATCTATCTCAGAGTTGATGACCTGGAGACTCACTTAAAAAGGGTGAACACCATAATACTTGGGTTTGCGTCAGAGGGTTACAAATTCAACTTCAAAAAGTCACGAATTGCCCATCTAACTGTCCTATTTTTAGGATATGAATTATCAAGTGAAGGCAAAAGCCTGGCAGACAATTTCTTAGAGAAATGTTCTGTACTCCAAGCACCAAAAACGCTGAAGAATTTACAATCAATACTAGGTTTCCTGAATTTCGGAAGAACATACATTCTAAATTATGCGGAAAGGGTTAAACCTCTCTATGACTTGATAAGACCAGATTTTAAACAAATCAATTGGACTCAGGAACACACAGAGATTTTCAGATCATTGCAAACAGACATGTTAACTAAAACAAAATTACAAACTCGCGAAAACATTCGCAATCTTGTAATCCGAGTTATCCCAGGAAGATACGGATTCACATACCTGAACTCTAATGAGGGAGAAACGGTACCTATAGCTTACAAATCACATTTGCACACTGAAGCTGAAATGAAATTCAGCTCTAAAGAAAAAATTCTGACTGCGGTTCAAACTGCTGTAGCAAAAGAAAGAGCCCTAGCCCAAGGCAGAAGAATAGCTGTTTTTTCATCAGAACCAGCCCTTGAGGCGTTAACAAGTCCACGTAATCTGATTAAAATGGTCTCAGATCCAAAATGGATAGAATGGGAAAATTCCTTTGCTACAGAAGACGTGAAATACTATTTTGACCCAAAACTGAAAACTAGATGATCTAGTATATGAACGAGAATATCCTCTGCCAGCTGAAATTCTGCCTGTAGAACAATATACCTGCATAATCTATATGGACAGATTTGCACAACACTACGATGTAGGAAAGAAATCCTACGATGCAGCGTGCGCGATTGTTAAAGGTCGCTGGCGCTCTGGTAAATTCAAACTAATGATTACCAAAACTGAACCACTCAGGAAATGTTCAGCTCAGCGAGCTGATATAAGAACTTTAAAGATGGCGCTTGAAAATGCTGATCGCGAATTCCCCGCACTAATAGTGTGCGATTCGTATTTCTGCGTCAAATCATACTACAGTGACATGCAGACATGGATCAAAAACGGTTACAAAGATGACACAGGTGCCACAATAAAGCATAAAACGCTTTGGGAACAAGTAGTTCTTGTAAAGAAAGAACTATGAAAGACTCACGTGATACAGCACCGAGTCATCGACGTGATGGCGTTCACGTTGCAGGGAATTTATTGGCTAACACAACCACAGCGGAAGCGATTCAACCGGCTTCCGTAGCCACTGAAAAGCGTTCAGAAAAATACATAGATGGGGGAACCATGCTGGCGGTAAAAGCCTCATCAAAAGGCGATTATGCAGCATTACCTCTCAACTATCCACTCAGTAATACATACATAATTGATGCAAACTCCGTTCCGTTTGCTCGAATCCCTGGAGTGGGGGATAGTGTAATTCCAAACACGAACCGGAGAGTTTTCTTGATTGAAGACGCACACATGGGATTGGGTCTGAGGCACCAAGAAATCCTGAAATCTCTGATGGAACTACAATCAGAGTACTGGTGGCCGGGAATGAGCGTAGATATCTACAAATTTGCAAAAAATAGTGAGGACTGCAACAGAGATCGCAGTTGTGAACCGGACCAGCCTGTAGCCGAGATACCACTATTAGATAGCATCAGGCTGTCTATAGTGCAGAAACCCAGTCGGAGAAATGCGTCCCATAATTAATAAAGACTTAATTCACTTAAAAATGTGGCCCCAGCACTCGGCTGACGCCAGAACTGTTATAAAAGATTTGCGATTGCACAAAACAGGGAGAGGGGGGTCAAAGGGAAAATAGGTTTTAAGACCTACTACTAGTTCACTTCCCCAGCTAAATACTATAAAAAACAAAACAAAACTAGTAAGGTCTGAAGGCCAAACGAATTGGCCACACTGGCATGAAGTACACTATGTCAGTGAATGCTATAATTGCCACTAAACAGGGTAACACAGTGTGAGCCACATGTGTGAGAGGCAAGTGTAATCACGAACTGGTCAACAAAATCCAGAACAACTTGTTGTGGATAACCATCAAACAAACCAAGTGATCCGTCATATTGTTTGATCGTCCACACTGTGATCAGGCCGGTCTTTAGATCATCTAGACCCCATGCCTCACAGTACGATGTTAGTAATGGATCAGGTCCACAGTGTGGTGTGAGCCATCAGCTGTTGGCCAGTTAGTGATGGTTGAAAGTGGTGAAAAAACAGTGCAACATAACATATACGTGGTGAATCTAAAATAGGGTGATGTGTCAAAACTACTCTTTATTGGAAAGAAGGCACATCCCCTAACTAAAACAACAGGAACAGTGCAAAAGACAGTATGGAAAGAATAACTGTCACTAGTAAGGCCGACATGTTTCTGCCTAGTGGGCTAAACGTCCCTTGGCTTTCATCAGGGCCACTGCTCTAATGTGTTGCTACTGTGTCAAATCTGTGCAAAATAAAACAAGACAAACATTTCACTTTAAATTAATCAGTGAAAAAGGAACTCAAAATAGTAAGTGAAAGTAGGAACAATACAACCTGTACCTACATATATGTACACATCCTCCTGGTCACCAAGGTACTCAACGTGATCTAAGGGGAGATACATAACTGTTACTCACATAAATACTTAGCGTTCACCGCTTCGCCAACACAAAAGCTCACACTATCTCAAACATAAATTACAAAATAATTCAAATTGATTGCTCACCCAAAGTGACAGGGGACTGGACCTCACCTCACCTGGACCATGCTCAGGTATACGAGGCCCCGCGCAGTGGAACAAAAGGTATGTAAACAAGCGAGTGCATCTCAGCTCCATTCTGTATATAGAGTCAAACGATGCCTATCTAACCTGCTCAAAAATATATCAACTGTTCCACAATTTCATTCAATGGCTCACACGACCCCCTGACGCTGGCCACTACCAATTATACAGGCATTAAGCAACACCTACATAGTACTCCTTAAACATACCAATGAATGTTAACAGTGTTATCACGCTTGAAATTTATTAAACATTACTCTGACTCGATCTTTTTTAGAGTAAATCAAGCCTGACTTAGCCTCTAACCAAGTTGAACAGTAAATTAAATTAAAAACAGGAAAGAAGCATTAAAAAAGCCCTGAAATAGGAGCAGTGCTTCCTCTCTCACCTGTCCGTCGGTGCCACAAACTTGTCCTGAGACTTGGGGGAGGCGTTAATGTGGTGAAGAACAAATGTCTAAAAGCAAAAACACCAAGATCTTGATAGTTATACTTCAGTGGTTGAAGAAAAATCCTTTGATATCCATGATCGTTTGGCTGTTTTACAGGATTTAAATGAAACAAGAAAAAACCTGAGTAACAAAGTTGAAACAACAGCCGACAGCCACTGAAGAAAAACCACCTGTCCCAGCAAGACCTGTCTGGATTCCAAAGATTGGGGATCTGGTCAGAGAAAAGATCGCGGTAAAGAAGGAATTTGGGCCTTCTTACAGAAAAGCAGTACCTGTCTTAGCTATCAGTGGAACAAGATCAGTTGTACTACCGCCCCTTGCTGGTAAAAGGGAGAACAGAGTTGTATCCATCGACCTGGTAAAACCACAATCATGTGGCCAATAATAAGTAGTATGCCAAGTGGACCCCCAAGAAATAGCAGAATACCGAAATTTGCTACAATCCAAGAGGCTCATACTGAGAGACTAATCACATTTGATAAACCTGCAGTGAATAACAAAGGACTATGCAATAATGCAATGGAACTAGTGCCTCTTGAAACCCAAATTACAACAGTTCGTCAAGAAATACCAGTCTACAATGATGTAACCTCTAACTTTGCTAATGAAAGAATGAAAAATGCAAAAGTAAATGAAAATCCGCAAAAAATTCCAACAATTGACAGAACTGCATCTGGCTACTTCATCAATTTCGACGACTTCTCTGAAGATCCAAGCGAGCATGAAGAATCGCCTCTAACAAAAACTTTCAAAGACAAAGTAATTGAACTTTTTCACCAACTAAAAGAAACATATCTGATTTCACCATGGATTGAATTTTGGATCGCGTTAGGTGTACTTACTCTCCTGCTTTGGCTCATCATGGTTCTCTGTTTGGGAAAATTCATTGATGGAAAATATAGTACAATGGACACAGCAAGTCAGAACATCAACTTGGTCCTAAAGCCTCACACATCCTCCCACGTCGAGAAAAGAGAACTGTCATCTGTGAACATCTCAGCCAATCCAATACCCGGTGGGGTAACATGGGACAGAACTGATTATGACATATTTGGCCCGGTTGAGCTCTTGAAATATCCACATCAGTTCAAGGTTTCATTAAGTGACTTTGTGACACCAAGTACATTCTCATATGATTGGGACTTTGAAAACATTAATAATATGATGTCAGATTTAGTAATGTCAGCAAAATTTACAGAATATGATTACTTACAGGGTTCATTGAATTATGAAGAGTTATACTGTTATAACCATTATGGTGATCATTATTTGCATAAAACTGCTCTTATAACTAGTGAGAACACTGTCCAACTCCACCAAAAGGCAGTTCGAAAACATTTTATGAGAAATTCCAGTACTTCTCAGGGTTTAATAACAGTGATCTGGAAACGTTTTATTTCAAAATGTTAAGTAGGACAGGAATGAAAACAATGTTGACAAATACTAAACTGATTTATTCTGAAAAATGTTATGACAAAATGTCTACATTTGGTTTCGAATTTTGGAAAAACACCATTGAAACAAAAACGATCTGGGGTTCCAAGTACAAGGCCTAGAAGCATTATTTAGGGCCTGCATGATCTGAGAACAAATGATATTCTTGAATGACACAATTCAACAAACTACTTGTCTTGGCCTAGCTAAGATAAAAGATTTAAATACACCGTCTATTCCAAAACCCATAACTGAGAGTGACAGCACTACAGATGTGGAGATAGACGTATCCCATATTTTACACCAAAACAGAACACATCCTGATAGGAAAAAGTGGTTGATCTGGCCAACAGACACGAATAACTGTCAAGATAGATTCCCGAACAAAACACAGGGGTTCAAAATGACCAGACCAGACCCTAGATACTCCCAGAGACAACATCCAGGGATAGTTACAACATACAGTGTAGGGAAACTATGCCTTGAGTGGCTAGAGAAATCCACACTGGCTGAAATTAAGCAACACTTGACTTTACTTAAAGATGGTGCCGACTTGCGTGATTTCATATTGGGACCACGCAAACAGCATCAAAAACGTTTCATAGCGGCTGGTATATACGCTGCGTATAACGAAGCTTGTAAAGTAATGCAGCAGAAAAAATACGAGAAATTGATCGTATAAATTTGGAAAAATCACTTTCTGTTGTGGATAATGGGTTAATGACTCCTTCAGAATATATTCACTGGACAGCATTGTATCATCTGCTTTTGATATAATAGAGCAGAACTTACTAATGTTACAACATGGTCAGTCTCAATTACGTTCTATTGTACAGCTTGGTTGGACGTTGCAAAATCTGCGTTCAGGCTACGTACCATGGCGTTTAATCAACACAACGTCATTATTCTGTATCTTTAACCTTACTGATAAATCAGTTTGGCACAAAAAGGAGCAGACTATACGATTATGAGCTTTGAAAAACTCGAGAGATTACCATTGACAATGTCAGAGCGACCTGTCATTGAATGGATAATACACGGAACAATTACATATCCGATAACAACTTTCCAGTTTAAATACTGCCAAGAGTATATACCTGCAGGCCAGTATGAAAGGTTGGGTAAAGAATACATCAAATAAACCTGGGACTAACCTTATACACACAGATGTTATAGTGAAGGGAACAAGGAGGTATTTCTTAGTGGTAAAAATTGTAAAAAATCACTAAGCGGTACACTTCTGTGTCAAGGTATTAATTTGCATGGAGCCTGCGAAGGGTCTTCAAATAACCTTTCATGTCACCTGCATGGCACGCCTGCAAAACGGAGAGAGCCATTTTTTAGTTCACTTTCTAACGGCAGTTACGTTTTAATAATTGACCACAGCTGTTGTGGCATGCTGCAAGGGAAAGCCTATCTGACAACTGTAACTTCCAGGGCTGTTTGCTGTATGCAAGTATTGTATCCACACAGCAATCCAGATATGGGGGCTGCGTTATGGCCTTTGTTGAATATCTCTTCTATTCGAATTGATACTTTAAGCAGAATAAAGTCTATTCTTTTATAGACAACTGTGCCTTTAATGTCATCAAAAGAAATGTATGATCTGCAAGTGGCAAGGACATCAGCAGAGATACATTCCCTTTTATCGACAAATTGCCCCGTGCATTTCGTAGACATATTAAGCCAAATCTTAAACATGTCTGATACCAATGGCATCGCACATGTATTTAAGACAATTTTTTTGGGACCGTTAGCACCCTTTGAAACAGTTCTGGGCATCTTCCCGAATTTTGTCCATTTTGTCTTTGGCGGCCTACCCTTAATCTTGGGACTCGTGGCAGGAATTTTATTTTTGCTCCTTCTGCACCGATATGGCAAGCCAATCCACAGACAAGACTCTAGCAACGATGGAAGAAACGATCCTAGGAATACGATACCGAGACCGTATCACTAAGGTCCTCGGATTGGCCAGGCTAAGAGATCTGAGTACAACATGGTTTCTTTCATTCAGACCGATCTGGCAAGATTGCATCCTACCTGTGCTTCGATGTCTGCTATGCAGAGAAGAATGTAGTGTAAGACAGACGTCCAACACGCAATCAGCAGTACCAATGGATATCGATACTTTGCTAGGTCCTGTAACGACTCATGCATCGTGTTGTCCCCAGCGGCTACCGATTCTGATGACGGCATTCGTTGAGACTTCACCACTACGAATAGGTGGTGGTGAGGTAAGAGAGGAAAGCAGCACCAAACAGGTACAGCCTTCTGCGAGCATTGCTGATCCAAACATCGATGATAGCAATCACGCAGAGAACTACACAGTTGCAGTATTTTCGAACTTGGTCGAACTTTCACCTGACATTGTAGATCAAATTTTTGCGGGTCTGTCTGAAATAATGTTCTCTCCAGTCAACGAGAATAACTCTTAATAAAAACAATGAGCACACAGCGTTCCCTGAACTCTGAATTTTATCCCCTGAAAGTGAAATTATTTTTGTTCATTCTCCAAAGTATTTACTTTTTTTTTGGCACATGGTACTCTGCTTAAAGTAGAACTATTCTTAGAGAACAGAGCTTCTATTATAGGATACTAGAGACAATATTTTACCTCAGCCTCTAGCACATATACAGCAATTTGTATAAATATGTGATGAAATGGTCTCGACCTTCTTTTCTGTATTTAGAGCAATTTCATGGGTAATTTTTGCAATTCATTCAGCTGATATATATATGCATTTATCTGAATGATGACACTGCTTGAAAAGCGTACAGTACCAACACTAGTTTTCGTGTATTTACCTTATACCATTTCAAATGCGAGATATGTATTTTGGGGCGAGTCGGAAAACACACATGCATCGTTGAATGTTTACTATTGCTTAGTTTTTTAGTAATGATGGACATCAATCCGTGGAGTGGGTGTCGTGTTTATATCTAGGACCCTAATTCAATATTCCCGATGTATGCCCTTGAGAGGTTATAATCAATAATATCCTGATAAAGCCATAAAAATCAGATCCATATTCAGTAATAGCCCATGCAGTCCAAAGCACAGCATGGCTACTCCCATCGACTCCTAGAAAGCACAATGCGTTCTTTAAACAAACCAAGCCTCCAGCAGCCCGGGAACATCCACCCTGCTTTTGTTTTGATTTGAACAAGAACTCCTGAAGTCCAGAAAGAACTGTTAGTTCTTAGTGACGTCTTATGTCCAACCTTACGTCAAACCCGGCACCTTCCAGGTATAAAATACCAACAGTTGCCTTAAGCAAACACACGGTGGTTTGGAGCAGAGCGGCCATCAACTTGCCCGAGAGCCCAGCTGATGCAAGAGCCCACGGAAGCCGCCTCTCCCGTTTTGACGCACTGAGAGAGACGCTGTCTTTTTCTCCAGCCGAGAAAATCCAGCTCCGGTGTTTCCAGCCTACAATTGCGGGTTGCTGGGAGATCGAGTCCTGAAGAAAGAGATACCAGACCTCCCACATTCTATTACCAAGGTACGGAGCGGACTAAACCCTTAAGAGAATTCTTGATGCAGATTCTTGGCAAAACAATCTTAAACAACTTAACTTAAACTGCTATTTACTAATCCCTTCCCATGTATTAGGCTTAGGTCAGGTACACTGGGGTAGGCTTAGTTAGAAGCACCAGTTGAGTACGTTAGTCAATGTATTTGTGTATGTATATATTTTATCCATTTTAAAGTATCATATGGCTAAGAAACCATATCAATGCTTTTACAGTATTATTTCATAATACTACTTATACTGTATGCACTTTACTTTAAGTATTGCAATTGTGGCAATTCATTTCTCTTGCATGAGAAAGTAGACTGCTCAATAAATAACACATTTTATTGAAAACGCCCGTCTCTCTATTTCTCTGCACTCTGGTGAAACTAAGTATGCACTGCTGACTGAGTGAAATAGCTGTCTATTGTTTTCACACGACTCTAGAGATACACTCTTATTCTGAGGGAGCAAAGGTGTCATGTTTATGCGGTTGTCGGAAACTGAATCCCTTGAATTTTGGAAAATCCACAAATTCGCACGCAGCGGATTTTTTCTTCCTAGTGATACAATTTTGCGGCGTGCAGTGTAAGTTCGCAATTGCGAACATGTAGGTGCAGCGGGCAGCAACAATCTCGCACTCGCGAAATTACAAAAATTGCAATTCTGCACAAGAAATCCACGAGCAAGCAGCATAGACCTTCTGAAAATGATGATTTTAATGAGAATAAATCCTCAGGTTGCCATTTGCCTGCACTTTTTGGGATTTGAGGCCTTTTGACTTTCTTCGGATCACTTTTGGATTAGAAATCAACTTTCACAAGTAAGCTTGTTTGGGGCATTACAGTTGCTGTAATGCTGTTCTGCAGAAAAACGAGTTTTGCTAAACTGAAAGCACTCAGCAGCAGGTGCAAAAGTTCAAATTCATCATTAGTAACCATTCCCTGTAGTGCTTCCTGACTGGGGCCCCTCCAGAGTTCAGTTGCTAGTTGCAACAATTGTATGACCATGCTCTGACCCTCACAGCCGGATCATAGAATCGCTACAAGTAGGCCACAAAGGTCCTGGAAAAAAAAATTGCACTGCAACAGAAAGCAAATGACAGATAAGGAAGCAGGTGCCAGACTGGAATTTTAAAACAGTGACACATTAATAAATCAACCCCAAAGTAATTCATGTCAGTTGAAGCAGGGCAGGTGTGCTTGCTTTTTCCCCCCATAATCTGCAGTGATGATGAACCAGAGGGTGGCATTGATGTACCAGAGGGTGGCATGGGTGAAACAGAGGGTGGCAGGGGTGAAACAGAGGGTGCTGGGATCCTGTGATGATGAACCAGACGTAGAAACAACATAATCGCGACCGTTGCGAGCCGACGTGTAAGTTCGCAATTGCGAACTGTACAAAACCCTCGCGAACTGGCAGAAATCCTTGCGAACACAAAAAAAATCCGCAAATTCGCGAGAATTCGCGGATTTTGCGGATTGCGAGTTCGTAAATTCGCAAAATTCGCGAACGCCAGATTTTCAAAATTCGCCCATGCTTATTGTTTACCCCCAACTGCGGGTTGTGCTGAGCCGTCTGTATATATTATACAGCAGTAATGTTCGAGAGGCAGGATTTCGGTCGGCAGAGGACATTCATATTTGTATTGTAGGAATTCTTGTGTTTTTAAGTTAGGATCGAATTCGTACACTACGTCTGGTGCAGCAAGACAATTAACCCATTGTATCCATCTCAGATGTAAAGCTTTAGCATTGGGAATGCTTGCTCTTGTTACTGCTTCTAGGGCAGGTACCGGTGTAATGATTATTATACGTTTACCTTGTGCCAGGGCTCTTTCTTTTGCTACAGCAGTTTGAACCGCAGTTAGAATTTTTTCAGTAGAACTGAATTTAATTTCAGCTTGTGTGTACAAGTGTGATTTGTAGGCTATTGGTACCGTTTCTCCCTCATTAGAGGTCAGGTATGTGAATCCGCATCTTCCTGGGATGGCTCGGATTACAAGGTTGCATTCGTTTGCGCGTGTTTGCTGTTTTGTTTTAGTTAACATGTCTGTCTGTAATGATCTTAACATTTCTGTGTGTTTTTTAGTCCAATTAATTGGTTTAAAATCAGGGTTTATTAGTTCATAGAGAGGTTTAACCCTCTCTGCATAATTTAGAATGTATGTTCTTCCGAAATTCAGGAAACCCAGTATTGATTGTAAGTTTTTCAGCGTTTTTGGAGCTTGGAGTACAGCACACTTCTCTAAGAAGTTGTCTGCTAGGCTTTTGCCTTCACTTGATAATTCATACCCTAAAAATAGGACAGTTAGATGGGCAATTCATGATTTTTTAAAGTTACATTTGTACCCTTCAGATGTGAACCCAAGTATTATGGATTTTATGGTGAGGCGAATCGTCATCCCATCCTACATGATTTTTATATAATGCAGGGGCTTGGGCCACTGCCCATTTTTCAGCAAATGTGTATTTTTTATGAATTGGAATGTGATTTGAGAAGGCAGGCATAATCATTTCTTCGCCATGTGGGCACTCCCTGACAAACTCTGGTGGCCAGTCTTTCTCTGCTAGAAGGATATCATAGCCTTTAGATAGGTTCTCCTAAAAGAGACCTCTTATTTTCCTAGTTTTATCTCCCTCTATACGTAATGTTATTTCATATAGTTTATGGGGCACGCTAACTTGGGTGTCTGCAGTTTCCACTTGAATGTATTCATTCGTGTCCACTGTCTCCAGAAGATTCATCAGGATCTTGCGAGCTATGGTCACTTCTGCTGTGCTGTCTAGCATTGTCTGGGCCCACTCTCCGTTTTTCAGTTGTGTCCTCAAAATTCTCGGCATGTTTTATTTTAAGACTGGCTACCTTCTTTCTGGGAAATTGTAATTTTTTTCTTTGATGAGCAGGTTCCTTGACTTTACGTACTCTTCTTTATATAGGCAAAAATGGTCAAGAGAGCACAATCCTACAATGAAAGTATATACAAGACTAGTGCAGTATAAAGTCTGAGCAACAATAAATCCAAGCAAAGTCAACAAAATCTCATGGTGTGCAGGACAAATCGATGGATAGAGTTCATATTTTGTATCATATTTTCCTTTTATTGATTCTTAAAGGTGCTTTTCGAAATGATGAAACGACAGCCGACACGTGTTTCGTCCGTACTAAGAATAAGTACATGGACTTTTTCAAGGCCAATAAGGTAAAAAAATAACAGCATATATATATAGCCAGGTCACGTGGACGATGCTGAAGGATTGTAGTTCCAGACAGAAAGCCACATCCAAAACGCCCGAAAGGTGGATCGAAAATGCACAACTGGTGGTAAATCAGGGGGAGTTCCTCACCCTTAATTTGAAAATGTTCTGCTCAGATAATTGCAGCGTGTGAAGTTAATAACAATCGTGAATTACTCTATTGTCTGACGGGTGTGTCGTGACACTGATATGCTATAATAGCACCTCAGAAAACCATGAGGCTACAAGGACGCCTCGGAAATACGTGAGGCGTGTTGTAGGGTCCTTTGCCACTTGATACTGGCACTCCATAAGTGCTCTTCTTTATGTTCTGACCGTCCTCTTCTTTCCGATTTCTTTGAGGAAGTCTGAAAAGATCGAGAGGAACGTATGTCAATATCTTGATATCTGTCAGGTTTTCTCGAATTGTCCCTATTTCTAAGGTTATATCTTTTTTCAGAGGGCTCCCTTTGGGGAAACTTGCCCCCGCGCCCTTCTGGATATCTATTTCTTCGTTGGGGAGACCTTCCTCTGGACTGAAACTGTTTTTCTCTGGGAGAGGTTTGTTTATTACCCTCCCACTTCTTCTTTTGAGAATTGAGAATAATTTTAATGAATGTCTTTTCAGGATTTTCAATTAGTGTTTTTAGTCGGTAGGTTCTACCGTCAACTGTTAACTGAACTAAATCTCTATATGGTTTTGTTAATTCTTTTATTTTAACTAAGAGTTCTTCGCTTGACATTTTTCCAATGTCGGGGTGTGGTTTGTAGCTGGCTAGAACTGGCCATGTGGCTCCTGGTCTACCTAGTGGACCGAGCCTGGTAATGTGATTTTGATTTTTTAGGGGAAACTAGTCAAAATATTGAGTTTTTAATTTCGACGAGACATAATATCGAGTCAAAAATATAGAATAGACATAATAACGACTAGACATAATATAGACTACAAAAATATTGACTAGAAAAAATTAATATTGACTAGAATCGCAATAATATTGAATCAAAAATATAGAATGGACATAATATCGACTAGACAGAATATAGACAACAAAAATATCGAATTTAAGGTAAGTTAATATTAATGTTTATTTTTTGTGTAATATAATTCTGTAGCGGGCTGTGGGTTTAAAGGGGAATAGGGTGGGAAGTAATTTAATTATAATTCATTATATATGTTATTTTATTTATTGGTATTTAGTTAGAATTAATTGTTAAATTATTATTAATTGTTAATTAATTAAAATATAATTGCTAATTAATTTTAATTGATTGATTCATATTTTATTTTTTGTAATTTATTTTCTGTAGCGGGTTGTGGGTTTATAGAGGAATAGGGTGGGAAGTAATTTTATTATAATTAATATAGATATGTAATTTAATTTTTGGGTATTTATTTAGAATTAATTGTTAATTAATTATTAATTGCCAATTAATTAAAATATAATTGGTAATTGTAATTGATTAATTGATCAATATGTTAATGTTATTAATTTTTTTTATGTAGTGGGTTGTGGGTTTATAGGGGAATAGGGTGGGAATTAATTTTATTATAATTAAATAAATATGTAATTTAATTTGAGAAAATATTTAGAATTAATTGTTAATTAGTTATTAATTGGCAAATAATTAAAATATAATGGGTAATGAAATGTATTTGATTCATTGATAAATATGTTAATTTTAGTAATTTATTTTCTGTAGCAGGTTGTGGGTTTATAGGGGAATACGGTGGGAAGTAATTTAATTATAATTATTTAAATATGTTATTTTAATTATTGGTATTTATTTAGAATTAATCGTAAATTCATTAATAATCTGTAATTAATTAAAATATATTTTGAAATTTATTGTAATTGATTAATTGATAATTATGTTACTTTTAATAAATTAATTTCTGTAGTGGGTTGTGTGTTTTTAGGGGAATAGCTTGAGAAGTAGTTTAATTGTAAGTAATTTCATTTTTGAATACAAAATGTATTGAGTTAATTTTTAAAAATACTTTTAAATTGTTAATTATTTTATTTTAATAGGTAAATAATTACTATTAGTAGGTAATTTTTATTATTAAATACTTTTTATTTGTATTTTAAATTGATTATTTAATATATTTTACACAATTGTAAAATATTTTAATTCATTTGAAATTGGTGTTACAATTTATATTATTTATATTTAAATAAGAAGTATTTACTTGCCCTACTATTGCACTCACTGTAGTTGGAATAGTAATGTTACCCCTATGCTATCCAACGCTTTCCCTACTGCTGCACTCACTGGAGTTGGAATAGTAATTTTTACCCCTATGCTATCCAATGTTTTCCCTACTGTTGCACTCACTGGAGTGGGAAAAGTAATTTTTACCCCTACGCTATCCAATGTTTTCCCTACTGTTGCACTCACTGGAGTGGGAAAAGTAATTTTTACCCCTACGCTATACAACGCTTTCCCTACTGTTGCACTCACTGGAGTGGGAACAGTAATTTTTACCCCTACGCTATCCAACGCTTTCCCTACAGTTGCACTCACTGGGGTGGGAATAGTAGATTTTACCCCTACGCTATCCAATGCTTTCCCTACTGTTGCACTCACTGGAGTGGGAATAGTAATTTGTACCCCTACGTTATCCAACGCTTTCCCTACTGTTGCACTCTCTGGAGTGGTATTAGTAATTTTTACCCCTATGCTATCCAATTTTTTCCCTACTATTGCACTCTCTGGAGTTGGAATAGAAATTTTTACTCCTACGCTATCCAACGCTTACCCTACTGTTACACTCACTGGAGTTGGAATAGTAATTTAAACCCCTACGCTATCCAACGCTTTCCCTACTGTTGCACTCACTGGAGTGGGAATAGTAATTTTTACCTCTACGCTATCCAACGCTTTCCCTACTGTTGCACTCTCTGGAGTGGTAATAGTAATTTTTACCCCTACGCTATCCAATGTTTTCCCTACTGTTGCACTCGCTGGAGTGGGAATAGTAATTTTTACCCCTACGCTATCCAATGCTTTCCCTACTGTTGCACTCACTGGAGTCGTTACAGTAAATGTAACCCTTTCGCTATCCTACAGTAAAAATATTGTATATGTTTTGTAAATAATATGTATATATATATATATATGTATTAAAAATATATTTTTTTTAAAGTTACGTTAATTATTTCTCAATTTTACGTTTAAGTATTTTAAATATGTTTAAATTAATTTAATGTATTATTATATTACTTTTAATTTACTTTTAAGACATTTAAAAAATTCGATATTTTGACAGTCTATATTTTTTACACTCGATATTTTGGAGTCGATATGTTTGTACATACCTGTTTGAAGATAGGAAGTCGATTATTTTGCAGTCGATATTTTGACCTCGATATTTTGTCCTCTCGATATTTTGTCTGTTGATGTTCTGTCAGTGATCCGTTTTAGGGCGACATTAAACCAGAGCAGGTGCTCTTGGTATGTTAGTGGAATTTCAACTTCCTCGAAAGGAGAGCATTCCTCTGGAGATTCCGCTATTTTGTAGCAGTGGAACTCATGTGTTACAGCATGTGCTGCTGGAAAGTTTATCCAGGAATAGAACACCTCTGTCTGCCGATATTCATGTGCCTCTACCACAAATACCACTGTACCACCTCTTGATGATACTCCATTCTCTATAAGTTTTATAGTTAAGGTTTTTCTTATATTGACCGGGATGATTATTGCATCCAGGTCGTTATTTTGGACAGTTGTGTCGTCCGCTACGAGTTGAGCTGCTAGTCTAGCTCTCTACCTTTCGTCCTCACTGTCTGACATTTTTACTGACAGAAAGTTTGCAGACCAAGTTTTGCGGAAACAAAGATTAGGTGCACAATATTTTGGAACACTGTATCCTTCAACGTTGACTAAACCAAAAACTAATACATAGGAATCTCTTCCTACTAAGTTTTGGCGGATATTAACCTTTTACCCACTCCAGACGTCTATTGGAGTTCTTACGGGAAATGGGGTCTGTGTAAAAAGCACGACTAAGTTACTCTAGTATCTTGCGTTAGATTGTAATGTAATGTAATGTAATGTAACATTTTATTTATATCGCGCAGCAATCGCTCCAATGGAGCATCTAGGCGCTACCTCCGGCAAATTACCAGATGACAAAGTGACTCAGAGTTGGACCAAAAACAGAGGCAAGCATCAAACTAGAGTTCTGGCCATGCTATCTTGCAGTTTAAATATCCAAGTTTTTAATTCTTTGCGGAACTCTGTTTCTTTATCCAGAGTTCTCAGGGCAAGAGGCAGAGTATTCCAAGCCTTTGCACCCAGTACTGCCAGGGACTTTCCTCCACAGGTTTTTAAACGAAACCTAGGAATCACCAGAGTATTGGAATTTGATGATCGTAGGCTTCTGGTTGGGCAGTATCTCTTGAATTTATTCTGTAGATATAATGGTCCTGTTTTGTGCATTGCTCGAAATGTTATAATCAAAACCTTGAACAGGATCCTTTTTACAATGGGAAGCCAATGAAGAGCTTTTAATGCCCCTGAGGCTGACGATCTTTTTGGCCATTTTAGCACCAATCTGGCAGCAGCGCTTTGCACTAGCTGAAGCCTGTAAGTTACTTCTTTATTTGTGCCAGCATACAAACTGTTGCAATAATCTAAGCGCGATGTTACCAACGCTACTGCAACAACGTTGGGCGCCATGCAGTGTAGTTCCTATATTCCCAATAGGCTCTGCGCATTGGAATAACATAAACAGTAGTTTAGACGTAGTACTGAGGTCGACTAGGTCTCTACTGACTATGTTAGACTTAATTAGGTATGCCAGCTAGCTCAGAGGTCACTAGAAAGCACAACGCGTTCTTTAAACAAACCAAGGATCAGCAGCCCGGGAAAATCCCCCCTGCTTTTGTTTTGATTTGAACAAGAACTCCTGAAGTCCAGAAAGAACTGTTAGTTCTTAGTGACGTCTTACTTCCAACCGTACGTCAAACCCGGCACCTTCCAGGTATAAAATACCAACAGTTGCCTTAAGCAAACACGCTTTGGTTTGGAGCAGAGCGGCCATCTACTTGCCCGAGAGCCCAGCTGATCCGAGAGCCCACGGAAGCCGCCCCTCCCATTTTGACGCACTGAGAGAGACGCTGTCTTTTTCTCCAGCCGAGAAAATCCAGCTCCGGTGTTTCCAGCCTACCCTTGCGGGTTGCTGGGAGATTGAGTCCTGAAGAAAGAGATACCAGACCTCCCACATTCTATTACCAAGGTAGGGAGCTGACTAAACCCTTAAGAGAATTCTTGATGCAGATTCTTGGCAAAACAATCTTAAACAACTGAACTTAAACTGCTATTTACTAATCCCTTCCCATGTATTAGGCTTAGGTCAGGTACACCGGGGTAGGCTTAGTTAGAAGCACCGGTTGAGTACGTTAGTCAATGTATTTGTGTATGTATATATTTTATCCATTTTAAAGTATCATATGGCTAAGAAACCATATCAATGCTTTTACAGTATTATTTCATAATACTACTTTTACTGTACGCACTTTACTTTAAGTATTGCACTTGTGGCAATTCATTTCTCTTGCATGAGAAAGAAGACTGCTCAATAAATAACACCTTTTATTGAAAACGCCAGTCTCTCTATTTCTCTGCACTCTGGTGAAACTAAGTATGCACTGCTGACTGAGTGAAATAGCTGTCTATTGTTTTCACACAACTCTAGAGATACACTCCTTTTCTGAGGGAGCAAAGTTGTCATGTTTATGCGGTTGTCAGAAACTGAATCCCTTCTTGTCTGAGCCAGGGAAGTTTGTCCCTCCCTATTCATTCAAGAAAGTTTCCAGTGACCTCTGAGCTAGCTGGCGCAAACCTAAATTAAGTTTAACATAGTCAGTAGAGACCTAGATGACCTCAGTCCTACGTCTACACTGCTGTTTATGTTATTCCAATGCGCAGAGCCTATTGGGAAAATAGGAACTACACTACAACTTTCTCGAATGAACAGGGAGGAGTTAACTTCCCTGATTAGACAAGAAGGGATTAGCTTCTGACAACCGCATACACATGACAACTTTACACCCTCCAGAATATGGAGTATATCTCCAGAGTCGTTTGAAAACAATAGATAGCTATTTCACTCAGTCAATCGTGCATACTTAGTTTCACCAGAGTGCAGAGAAATAGAGAGATGGGCGTTTTTCAATAAAAGGTGTTATTTATTAAGCAGTCTTCTTTCTCATGCAAGAGAAGTGAATCGCCACAATTGCAATACTTATCATAAAGTAAAGTGCGTAAAGTAAAAGGAGTATTATGAAATAATACTGTAAAAGCATTGATATGGTTTCTGAGCCATATGATACTTAAAATGGATAAAATATATACAATACATACAAAGATAAACGTTTGACTAAACATACTCAACTGGTGCTTCTAAATTACGCCTACCCCAGTGTACCTAACCTAAGCCTAGTACGTGGGAAGGAGTAAGGGAGTTGCAGTTTAAGTTAGTTTTGCCAAGAATCTGAATCAAGAATTCTCTAAGGATCTTATCAGCTCCGTACCTTGGTTTTAGAATGAAGGAGGTCTTGTATCTCGTTCTCAGGACTCGATCTCCCAGTTACCCGCAAGGGTGACTGGAAACACTGGAGCTGGATTTTCTCGGCAGGAGAAAAGACAGCATCTTTCTCAGTGCGTCAAATGGGAGGGACGGCTTCCTTAGGCACTCGCATCAGCTGGGCTTTGGGTTAGTAGATAGCCGCTCTGCTCCAAACTACCGCGTGTTGCTTAAGGCAAATGCTGGTATATTTATACCTGGAAGGTGTTGTGTTTGATGTAAGGTTGGACATAAGACGTCAATAAGAACTGTCACTAAGAACTGGCAGTTCTTTCAGGACTCGCAGGAGTTCAAGGACAAATCAAAACAAAAGCAGGGGGAATTCCCGGGCTGCTAGAGGTTTGGTTTGTTTAAAGAACGCATTGTACTTTCTAGGAGTCTAAGGAAGTAGCCTTGCTATATTTGGACTGCATTGGCTATTACTAAATATGGCTATGATTCTTAAACCTTTATAGGGATATGATTTGCTATAACCACATAATGGCATAAATCGGGAATATTTAATTAGGGTCCTAGATACGTTCACAACAGCATTGAATACTCAAGAGGCTTTCAAACATGATACTATTCTTTGCTGAACATCTTAGCTGAAAATGGACATAAAGTGACCCCGACCAAGTTACAATTTTGCAATAAGGGAGTCCTGTATCTAGGACACCACAATGAGAAAGGAGCAAAGAAGGTCTCAAGAGAGAATCTTGGTGATTCTGAAAATGATTCTACCAACTACTCAGAATGAAGTCTGAATGTTCTTGGGAATGGTGGGCTACTGTGGGCAGTGGATTCCCACATTTTTCCTTATGGCCAAACCTCTTCAGAGGTTGACACACAAAGATATTCCAGATCCAGTATCATGGGATAACAGCTCTATGTGTGACTTCTTAGAACTGCAAGTATGTTTCTTCACAGCCCTGAGAATGCATGATTATAACAAATGTTTTGCTTTGTTTTGCAGTGAAAGAGAGGGCTGAGCTCTCTCAGTGCTTACCCAAATTTACAGCAGTGCTTGCAGGCCAGTGGCTTTTTTTCTGCCAAAATTGATCCTGTAGTCGTTGCACTGCCTGACTGACTTAAAGTTGTTGCCTCCACCGGTGTGTGTCTTGAACAGTGTGAGAGCATAGTTATGGGTCCCCCTTTAACTTTCTTTATACCTCACTCAATTGAGGTATTGCTAACCCATACTTGGACACAGCACCTTGCCAATAGTAGATTCACCAGGTTTGAGAAAATCATCCTGGGTGACAAGAATGTCACTCTTAGGAAGTATATCCTGCTACCCTGTTATTCCTTCCTGGAAGTGAAACAGTGGGGGATGAAGCTGAACAGGACTGCCTAGATGTTGCTGAACTATGCCAAGACCTGACATACAAGACGTGCCACTACCTGAATCAGAGCATCTGCTATTTATTGATGTCGCCTATTTACATGACCAAGATGGAAATTTAAAAGCTGTCTTTGCAGTCTGTACTGTTGCAGGCATAATTGAAGCCTCCTGTTGGAGTATTTTTCAGCACAAATGGGCGAACTGATTGCTCTTACTAGAGCATTCTGTGTTTTAGACTAGCTGAGAGTGACTGATTCACTGATAGTCAGTATGGCTTTGGTGTCGTTCATGACATTGGGAAGTTGTGGTACCGACGTGGATTCATGACCTCCTTGGTGTTACCAATCTAGAACTGAGGAAGTGTATAAAACCTTCTCCAGTCCTTACAATTGCTCACCCAAAATGCTGTGGTAAAGTGTGCTTTCCATAGATAAGGTGCAGACTACATGACAGTGGGCAACAAATATTCAGATGAAACTGCCCGGTACTGTGCATTGAATTATTGCATTTTTAATGGTGAATACATCAATGAAATTTCTGATGTCACAAGTTGCAATCTTTTGTTGTCTGCTGTTGATACTTGGCAGTAAGTTAAGAGATTGCAGGAAGAGGTGCCAGAGGCCGAACAGCAAGGTTGGATCAGAGCAGGTTGTGTAAAAAGAGATGAGGAAGATGTTTGGGTTTCAATTGTTGGAAGACTAGTGTTGCCAGACAATTTGTTAACACCCATGACATAAATAACATTACCATGGTACTGCACATGTAGAGAGATATGTAATTATGCGCCTCTTTCGACAATTTTCTTTAACCTGAGATAGCTGAAAGTTTGTGTCACAGATGTGTCAACAACAGAATACAGGTAGGATAATACCAGTAGCCATGAGTCACATTGGGAGGTCAGGAGGTCCCTTGAAATCATCATGGGAAGGGCTATGAGACAACGAGCTGTGTCTGCGAATACACTTGTGAACATTTCAGATAACATGATTCTTGATTACTGTAAAGGACTGGCTGACGTTGTGCATTCTGCGTCTCACCAGTTTGGAGAGGCTACTGCCCTGCTTTATCAGGAGCAGTGCCAAGACCTCCGTCCGGGTGACTGGGTTCTGGTGATGAAGCATGTTCGCAAGTTGTGCTTGGAGCCTCATTGGCGTGGGCCGAACCAAGTAATCACAACCGCTGTAAAATATGGAGGAGTCCTGTGTCCTCTTGATGATATAACAACACCTGTTCCTGACGGGCCGTGGCTACAGTAAGACAGAGGGAGCAGGTTAGTCAAGCTGTTGGGGATCAGCAAGGGGCTGGGACAGCACTCGTTTGGCCTGACGGGTCTGAAAGAGTCAACTGTTGTCAGTACAGAGGGTCCAATCCAGTAGAGTTGACTACGTGAGGTTCAGACCCTGCCAAAGGGCATAAAGCAATGGAAATGTGAGTTGTACCCAGAGACAGATGGCCCAGAAGGCAAGCAAGAGGAAGACGCTGCCTGAATGAAGTGAATGTACTGCACACAATTCCAGAGTGTCCCATTAATCTGGCCTGAGAGACAGCAAAGAAGAAGCAGGGCCAATAGTGAGGAGATCAAAGAGAGCAAAAGTACCCTGCCAGAGGCACTCCTCACTTGAATGGACTTATTTGGCAGCCAATGGTTGGGAGAGAGAGTTTCATACATTTTACTGAAACAATTTGTACGCACCTGAAACTCCTTGAACTGAATTTATTTTGTGGCTGCACTGGGATTTGAAATTACATTGGCACTAAACAGACTATCTATCTAACAGACTCTATCATCTGAGGCGCCAGAGCTCTTGCGATCAGATATTTCCCTCGACGAAGTTACCCTGGTGATAAATCTTTCTCCGGCTGCTAAGGCCTGCGGGCCAGATGGAATTCTGTCCGAGGTCTATAAGATCTTCTCCCCTCAGTTTGCTGTATCTTTAAGTACGCTATTCAACAGCATTCTTGGAGGGGGTCCAGTTCCGGAACATTTCACTCAAGCTGCGGTAATAAGCTTTGTTAAAAAAGGGAAACCAGAAGATGAGGTCAACTCGTATAGGCCTATTAGTCTATTAAACTCGGACTACAAATTTTTTACTAAAATCTTGACAAATACACTTGCGCAGGTTGCCCCTACACTGATCCATCATGATCAGAACGGCTTTCTCAAAAACAGACTATTGGCTTACAATACTCATTATTTGGTGCAGGCTATCGATTATTTTTGTATTAGTAAAACTAAGGTGGCTGTAATAATGCTGGATGCTGAAAAAGCATTTGACAGAGTACAATGACAGGTTTTTTTTACAATCTTAAAGAAATTCGCGATTCCAAGTGAATTCTGCCATGCGGTGAAAAATCTGTACCTTAATGCGAAAGTCTCCATATCATCAATGGAGATATCGTAGGTACAATCTCTATCAGCCGAGCGACACGCCAGGTTGTTCGCTTTCTCCGGTCTTATTTTCCCAGTTTATTGAGCCTCTGGCATGTACTATTCGGCAGGATGGCACTATAGCCGCTCCCTTACCAGGTTCAGCAAAACTTAAACTCTTTGCCGATGATATGGTACTCTATCTAGCAGCAGATAGGGATAATTTAACAAGAGCCTTGGATAAAATTGGGGAGTTTATTAATATTGGAGGATATAAAATCAATAATTCCAAATCAGAGGTGCTTCTCTTTAACAGCACGGCTGATATTTTGCCTCTTGCTATGCGGTAAAATTATAATGTAGCCAAGCCAATGAGATATCTTGGGATTTTTGTGACCACTACATTGGAAGATTTATATCTATTACATTTTATTTACACTTTAAACAAAACAATAAATTAGCTTAAACAATCGGAAAATCTTTTTACTTCTTTTCTCCAATTAAATGGTTAAAATTCCAAAATTATTTTTTGATTCCGTCCAGTCTGAATTTCGACATTTTATTTGGTCTGCACAAAAAACGAGAACAAAATTACAGATTCCTCATTTAGAAGTAGTGAGGCTCTAGTGAGGCTCTGGTAGACTGAGCCACGATCCGACTACTCTCCGCCTGATAGACTTAACATCCGGAGGCATTGAGGGGCGTATCCTGCATATGAAGTGCTCCTGCTTCTCCTGGTACCTTCTATGCAGCCCACAACTGCCGTAGCTTTAGAAAATCCGACATAGCGGCCCGCAGCCAAGCGACCACAACATGGCGGCGCCAGTGAAGGCCTGAGGCCTGCCGCCTCCGCCGGATCGTTGTGCCCTGCTGGGTCCGCATGTGCTTTACCGCCTTCAGCAATTGCACTAAGGAGGACAGCGTTTCCCCCAAGATTGTTGCTCCGGGCCCCATGGGTCTCTTGAGACAGTGGGGGAGCGGCAGCTCCTGGTCCCTGTGGTGGACGAGGCGGAGGAGGGTTCCTGTGTCCCCGGTGCTGGAGGTGGTGAGTACAGTGTGGCCTGGTGCAGGTCTGCAGCTGTGGAGGTGGGTGTGGGCCTAGTGCGGGCTGCGGCCTATGAGCCGCTGTTAGGTGCTGGGGCTTGCGGGTGGCTCTGGCCTGCCTTGCTTGGCCTAGATTGATGAGGCAGCGGGCTCCCCCACGTTTGTGGAGGGTGCGCTACACCTTGCCTTGGAGGTGCTCAGCCTGAGGATTCTTCCCCTATTGTGATTGCCTGAGCTCGGTGCTGCCAGACTACCGCCTGGAGCTCTGTTGATACATCAGTGGGGCATCACAGAGATCTACCTGCCACCACTCCCAGCTCCAGAGGTGCGCGTTTTACTGTGTGGGTGAGCTGACTGCGAATGGACTCCTATTTTCTTTGGCGCGTAGCCTGCTGTTTTGTTCGGGGGCCCGCTGAGATTTTGTTCATTCCTCGGTGTCTTTGCTGCTTGTACATTCTCTTGCTCCTCACCTCTCACGTCTGAGCTGCGTTGTCGACGGTAGCGCTTGCCCTTCTGGAGCAGGTCTTGTTGCAGCTCAGCACTGCCACGACTGCTGCAGTTGCGGGGCCCGGTCCTGGGCCCTTCTGGTGCCCTGTTTGTGGGTTGACCTGAATTTGGGCTGCTTTTCTACACCATCCGGACTCTACTGACGAAGTTGAACACTAGATTCTCTGCTGGTGGGAGGCGCGGGGTCCTGGTGCTGCCCTTGTTACTTGTTCAGGCCCACGCCGTAAATTCCTTGCGTGGATCGCGCTCCCCTTTGTCTCTCTCCTGCTGTGGAAGCGGAGGGCCCGCTATTGCCTGGGGGCGGCTTCCGGCCCACTGCGTTGCACTACCGTGGGGCTCTGGCTCTGGGGCCCTCGCCTCCTTTTTCCACATCAGATTGATTCCTCTTGTGGTCACTATGAGTTGGACTGACAAATCACAAGCTCACCTCATGTTCGAGGCGAGCAAGTCCTCCAAGCCTTCACAGAGGGCAGCATCTGACTCAGAGGCTGATGCCCAGGATGGTGGACCTTCTACCTTAGAAACCACACTTATCGCCATGCAGCGTAGCCTCCAATCTATAGAGGGTACAATGGCGGCCGTTAACCAACGTCTTGATCAAATGTCGTCCCAATTCGAAAAACAAAATGCTTGTATTGGGGAAGTTGAGCAAAGAGTATCTGCCACAGTGGATGAGTTGAGCAACGTTGTGGAGAAAACTCTAAATATGGAAACGGTTCTCTCTCTTATTCAGGCCAAGAATGAAGACTTGGAGGCCCAGTCCCGACGGAACAATATTCATATTACGGGACTTCCAGAGTCCACAAATGTAGGTAAATTGGAGACCTTTGTTGAAAAATTGATCACCGACATTTTTGGCACTGAACAACTTTCCACCATGTTTATTATTGAGCAGACCCATCGCTCCCTCGCAGCTTGACCTGTCCCGGGCGCCCCACTGCGCCCTTTGATTGCACGAGCACTCAACTTTAGTGACCATGACACAATCTTGCGCATGGCCTGAACTAGGGGAACAATTGAACATCAAGGAAACACACTTTCTTTTTTCCCAGACTTTACTGTTACTGTCCAGGCAGCGCAAAGGGAGTTCGGGGCTGTCAGAAAGTTTTTACAATGTGAAGGAGTCCCCCATGCCATGCTTTATCCCAACCGCTTGAAAATAGGCCCGAATGGGGACTACAAGATCTTCACAAATCCCAAGGCGGAGCTAGAACATGCGAAGCACTTAAAGAGAACGCGACGCGAATCTTAAACACTATCTGAGACTGAAGATTAGTGATGCAATGGGAGCGGTTTTTTGTTCTTTGTCGTTTCACTTGCCTCAAAGGGCAGTTCTTTCTGCCTCTGTGGAAATGTTGTGCTCTCTATGCAATGTATGTCCTCGATTATTGCAGGTGGAAGTTCCTCGACTTTTTATGTATACTTGCCTTTTCTTTGCCTGGTGAATGTCGGGTATGATCCTGGATCAGGCACAGTTGTTGTTCTGATCAGCCACTTCCTACTTGGCAGGAGGCCAGTAGTTCTCTGACGCCCCCCAATGGGTGCACCCCATTTCTGCTTTGCTCTCCTTGTTTTTAGTTGGGGATGGGTTACGGAGGTTTGGGATGGCTTTGGCGAGTTGGGGACGTTGAAGTGGGAGGGAGGTCAGGGGTTGGAGGGTTTGAGGGGGTATTGTGGCACTTACAAATTATGGGTGTGGTATAGCATTGTCTCATGTGTATGCTTGAATACATGTCTTCTTTATATCCCATTGTTGAACACCCCCAAAAAGATTTGCTCTGTCTTTGCTTATCTTGACAGGTTGGACGTGCAGATTGCCTATTTGCAGGAAACACATCTTACGACACTATTTGAAAAGAATGTGGGGGGCAGTTGGGGGGTGCGTGTGGCTTCTTCATTCTCCAACTATGCACCTGGGGCGATGATACTGGTCAAACGGAGGGTCCCATTCTCAGTTATTCGCACTGAAACTGATGACTCAGTCCGCCTAGTCTTGGTGCATGGGCTATTAGGTGGCACCAGTGTGTTGTTGGTGAATGTGTACGGGCCAAACATGGATGATCCAGCCTATTTCTCGGATGTGTGGCGACGCATTATGAATTTTCCTAAGGTGGAGATCATATTGGGTGGTGACTTTAACGTTTGTTTAGATGTCACTCTTGACCGTAAGGGCAGTGAGGTGTCAAGGCCTAAGCAAGCTTCTGAAATGCTATTGGGATTGATGGATGCGAGATACTTGAACGATGTGTGGCGATTGCGACACTCTGGGGCACAAGTGAGCACATTAATTTCTTCTGTGCACGGGACCTGGTCTCAATTGGATTTTTGGTTGACTTCAGAAGCTGCATGTACTTGGACGACTGAGGTGCGACACATGGCCCGAACACTCACGGACCACTCTCCTGTGCTCTTAGAGTTGCAGGTCCATGCATGTGAAAGGCCTCCGTTTACTTGGCGGCAGCAGCCGTCTTCTGTCTCCGACTCAGTTTTCAAACATACGATTGGGGAAGCCATGCATAAAATTTTTGGGGGGAAAACGAGGATTCGGTAGAAAGCGCTGGTGTCCTCTGGGAGGTTTTTAAAGTAACTATTAGGGGGATTAGCATGGGTGCGCAGGCAGGTCGCCTGAGAGATTTAAGGCGTAGAATTCAAAGACTAGCTGTTGAAATTTCCACTTTGGAACGTGCTTACGATGCAGACCCTTCCCCAGCGGTGCTCGCTGCGATTCGGAGGCTGGTCACTGAACATTAACGATACGGTCGATCAGGAGTTACTCCATAGTCAAGGAGCAGCAAGGCCCGATACTACAGAGAGGGAGGCAGGCCTAGCCGCTCACTCGCTCAGAAACTGGCTGCACCCCGTGGCCAGAAACGGATCACTGAAATGCTCAGCATGACCGGCGATTCACAGTACACAACTGCAGATATCAGCGAGACTATACTCAACTTCTATGCCGGCCTTGATGACAATAGCACTTAGTTACGGCAAGAGTACTTGTATTCTTATCTCGACAACATTGCTTTGGGATCGCTGTCCCCTGGTCATCGGGAATATATTATGCAGCTCTTTGACATGGAGGACGTGAAACTCGCCATAATGTCTCTTCCTACATGCAAAGTTGCGGGTCTTGATGGGCTCCCCAGTAAGTTTTAAAAGTTATTTGCAGACACTCTGGCCCCTATACTGCTGGCGTCTACGGGGAAGGATATGATACTGGTCGTCTCCCACCCTCCCTTAGGGAAGCTCTCTTAGTTATGCTTTTGAAACTGGATAGGGCACCCAACCACTGCGACTCATACACACCCCTCTTGATTATCAACATCGACGCCAAGCTATAACTAAAATTATTGCCCTCCGGATACAGCCGCTGGTTTCACTACTGGTGCTTCCTGACCAGTCAGGTTTTGTTCCTGCTCTTTCCAGCACACACAACCTGCGCACACTGTTTGCCACCCTGCATTACTTCGACTCTGATTTTCAAGCTGTAGCTGTGCTACTTGACGCAGCGAAGGCATTCGACTCCCTTCAATAGGCTTTTATGTTTACAGTCCCTATTAGAATGGGCTTCCCTCCATTTTTTTTTCAGTGGATCAGAGTTCTTTATACTGAGCCGGTGGCCAGGGTTTGTGTCAATGGTTGAGTGTCCACTACTTTCCCTATTCGTGGAGGCACCAGGCAAGGCTGCCCTCTACCACCAATGCTTTTTGCGTCAGCCCTGGAGCCTCTTGCGTGCAAATTGTGTCAGCGCCACGCATCGGCCGCTTTGCAATTTCGGCAGCGCCCGCTTATTGCCTCACTATATGCAGACGATATGCTGCTATACGTCCTTGAACCCGCCACCTATTTACATGAGTTATTTTGTGAATATGTCATATTTGAGGGATTCTCGGGACTGGAGATTTTTTCCCCTGACTGCAGGCACTCGCGAATTTGAGCTGGATTTCCCCCTGTCATGGATACGGGACCCAGTGAAATACCTGGGTGTCTGGTTACATAGGGACCTGCCCTGGTTATTTCCATGAGCTATGGCCGCACCATCTCACAACTTATAGATAAAGCTGAGTGCTGGACCCGGCTTCCCCTATCGCTCGCAGATCGTATTGCAGTGATAAAAATGACTATTCTACCCAGGCAGCTATATCTCTTCATGAATATTCCTATTCGTCTGAATATCTCTGTTTTTAAGGCACTGCAGTCGGCTTTGCTATCGTTTGTCTGGGTGGGGCAAGAAGCCTTGCTGTAGCTGGGATACACTCATACAACCGTTTGAACGTGGTAGTTTCGAAACTCCGGATATGCGTCTCTATTATTTATGCTCAGGCGCATTTTGCGCATTACTGGTTCTTTCCCCAAAAGTTTCTGCCACACACAGCGATAGATGTTACAAAAAATTAGGGTCAACCCAAGAAGTCACTGGGACCTGGGTATTTAGTGTTATAGAAAAGAGGGCTCCCAGAACATGAGGAAAAATCTGAGAAATTATACAAAAACACTCTATTTTGCTTATTTGGAAAACACAATGTTGTTTATTCACATCCGGTTAAAGGCATCTTAATGTGCATTTTCATTGAAATACTTTACAAAGATGGGTGCCCACAATGGAGGGAAAGGGGGTGGGGGTGAAGTGGTTGGGATTAGTGCAGTTTAGAGATGTGACAAGGTCAAGCACTCTTTTTATGCAAAACACAGTTAATAGTGGCTTCACAGGGGAGCCATGGGAGAATACATCATATTTTTCATTTTTCCGTTGCCATACTTTAGTAAACAGTGTTGCGAATCACACTTGTATCATGTGGCGGTGGGATGATAGTCTACGTTTCGACCCTGGGGTGGTAGGGGTGCTATCCCTTACAGAGCGGGTCTTCTTCAGGACGAAGGGGAGTGGTGGGCAGAATTCATGTTCGTGAAGCGCAGGCGCTGAGATGACTTTAACGCTGTGGATTTTCAGGGGATCGGGCCTCGTCTGTCTTCAAAGGTTCAGGCTAGGTATGGACGCAGTCAGGCATACCACATGGGCTGAGCAAGGGCAGACCGCCGGCAGTTTGGAGCGGCGAGAGAGGATCTGTGGATGCCAGGTGCTTTAGATGTGGGCTGGTAGTGGGGGACTGGCTTCATGTCTGGTTTACATGTTGCCACCTAAGAAACTTTGGCAGGATATTTTCTCTGAAATCAGTAAGAAACTGGAAACTACTCTTCTTCCCAATCCTCTTACAGCCCTTTTTGGCAGAGTAGAGACGAGTGAAGACTTGACTGTAGGTCAACTTCAATTTATCTTTATTGCAACTTTAATTGCCAGATCACTTATCTTAGCAAACTGGAAGTCTAAGGTGGTCCCGACGATCTCTCAATGGATTTCAAAAATGCAGAGTCTTTAATCGAGAATCTATCTATGCTAAAAGGGTAGGTTCCTTTACCAAACTGGAAAGAATTTGGCGGGTTTGGAATTGAATTGTTTTTCTATTTAATATTTTATCAAGTACTATTCTATTATAATTCATGAGTTTTTCTATACTTCGTAGGTCCTAGGCTTTTAGTATGTTTTGAGGTTTTTTTTGGGGTGCACCTGCAACACTAAAACCAAAACACATCTGATCTTGTTTCTATTTTCCTTTCCATCGTGTTTTTCCTTGCGCAATAATTATTTATGAAATGTGTGGATGATGGTTTTTTCTGTCTTAAAAAGGATTATGAACTATGAATATGCGCAACGGGAGCTATGCAGGTTGCTTCTTTGTATTTAGTACTGTGTAAAATGTTATACCTGCAATACAAATACAAAAATATAAAAAAATATTTAAAATGTTTAAAATTAGAAGAATAAAAA
This sequence comes from Lissotriton vulgaris, assembly GCF_964263255.1. Taxonomy (NCBI): domain Eukaryota; kingdom Metazoa; phylum Chordata; class Amphibia; order Caudata; family Salamandridae; genus Lissotriton; species Lissotriton vulgaris. The sequence goes on from NW_028252740.1 coordinate 68,356, forward strand.
TAAAATCTTCAGTGCAAAATTAAACATGGCAAAAAAAATTAGATATTTGTTGCAAAAAGATGTTAGAATCCGTTTAATACAAGTCAGATTTTAAAATCAAAAGCCACAGTAGCTTAGAATGTTTACAAACATGCAGAAAGATTCTAACTTTTCTGTATTTAAATAAGGAGCAGCAGCTGATTCTTTCCTTGGGCGCAGGGGCAGTGCCCACCCTATTACTTGTATTGACATATCTTTTAAAATGCTAAGTAACACCAGTGGCGTTGTTACTTAGCATTTTTAAACAAACGTGGAAGCCGTGCACCAATCCTGCTGCCTGCCTGATGGATGGTGCTCAGAGTCAGACACTAGCGTGAGACAGGGCAGGCAGGTTTCTTGGGTCACATGAACAATACCTCTGTGTCGCTTCAAAGCTCTGCAAACAGGGCTGACATGGTGACAGCCCTGAATTCACTGTTTGGGGACTCTTGAAAGCGCCCACAAATGAGGACAGGCAGTGTCATATTTCCAAGCAGCCCATGGCGGGCACAGTATAAGTCCTGTACCTCCAAAGGCTGCTAATTGCTAAAGCTGCAGCATGACGACCACACCCTTTCTCAAGTTGTCACTGGATGGGGTGAAGTCAACTAGTATTACTGACCCCACCCATATCTGTGTTGAAATTGGAAAGGCAGGATTTAGATTTTTTTTATACTTCCTGCAGCTTTACTACAATAATCACTGCACGTTCTATTGTGCAGTGATTACTGTAGTAAAGCAGCATTTTTTTTATTCTTCCTGTAGGAAGGGGGAGGCTCTAGTTGGCGCAGTGCAACACTAGCGACAAGCAGGGACTCTCTCTTCCTCGTCAGGGCTGAGGGTTACCTTCCAGACAACCTCTGCTTACCCTCTAGGTAGTGTGGCTTAAGCAGTCGTAGGCTAATCTTTGGGGCACATAGGGTTAAACACTTGCAATAGTACACCTTCACAACCAACCCACCACACAACGAGACCAGACTGTATTCTTGTAAAAATATATCTCTTTATATAGACTTTACGCAGGCTTGTGAATACAGTCAATAACTTTATGGATACGGTTGCAGGATATTAGCTTTAGGTTACCACAGTTCTTATCGTAGTTCTTGTGAGGCCCGTAGGCCGGCGTTAAACAAAGTTCTTTGTGGAGCCAGCGGCTTCCAGGGGATCTGTCCCACGTCGCGTTGCCTTCCCGGTGTCGCTGATCGTTGCGGCTCTTCGGCCGAGCAGGTCACTGGTCGTCCGGGGCAGCGGTGCTCTGTGGCGGCACGGTCCTCTCTTCGTCGTCTGCTCCGACCTTGGAGACGGCGGCTGTGCGGCGGTGACAAGTGGCAGTACGGTCCCCAAGTGCAGGACGTACCCAGCCAAATGTCGATGCAGCTGTGGGCTCACAGCTGGGCTGTCGGGCAGGCTACCGACCTTGTGGATTCTCGTAGGGCAAGAGTCTGTCCTTGCAGGTGAGGGACGGCTCGCTATGCAGTCGCCTCGATAGCTCGGACCGGACGGGCCCTCCTTTACTTTGCTCTCGGGCTCCCAGCGCAGTTGTGGTCACGATGTTCGGGCCAGCGGCGGCTGGTCCTCACTGTGCTTCCGCTGTTGCTTTGGGCCCCGGTCACGGTGGTCGGGAGGGTGTGGATGCCTTAGAGGAGCTTCCTCTTTGTCGGTGCTGCGGCGATGGTCAGCACCCGCAGTCGCTTTCTTCCAAGGGGGTTAGCGTCCACTGGTCCTGGGACGCTGGTCAGGGGGCAAGTTCAATTCCAAGCCCTTGGAGATCTCTTCGCAGAGTTTGGCACAAGTAGCACAAAAGTCTTTTCGTAGTCTTTTTGTCTTCCTCTCCTTCAGCAGCAAGGCACCAGACACAGGCAAGAGTCAGCACCCTTCCTTGTCTTCTCGCGGTCCTTCTCGTAGGGCAGAGTCGTTCTGTGGCCCAAACTGGATCTAATTTTCAAGGAGCAGGGCTCCGTCTTTTATAGGCCAATTCCTTTGTTCTCGCAGGCCAGGGGGGCCTTTGCATAGCCACTCTCAGTTCTGGAGTACCTCGGCGGGTGTGCTCCGGCTCCTGCTTTCAGTGTGAGGGGCAGGCGCATCAGACGCCCCCCAGGAGGTGGAGCCAGCATTGTCCTGACAGGGGTGGCCAGAGTACCTTGTTGATGGGGGCTTCGCCCTTCCTGGGCCAGGTGCCGGCAGAGTCATCCGCCGCTCCCCAGGAGGGTGGAGCCAGCATTGTGGTGGCCGAGCACAGTGACAGTTCGAGTCAAGAGGCACTCCTACCTCCCACTAAGGTGTAATCTGCGCATTCACCACCTGTCATCCCTCCAGCCCTGTCACTCACACATCCCAGACAGTCGGATACACATACTGGCAGAGGCAACTGAAATGGTTAGGCAAGCAAATGCTAACTTTCTAAAAGTAGCATTTGCAAACCCAGGATATTGAAATAAACTTGTCTACAAGAAATATCTCATCATCCTGAGTTCAGGCATATTAAACATGACTCACTACCATGCTCCTTGAGCCTGCGGGGATTATAGGTCGTAATAATCCTCGCAGCTCAGTCTGGCCTAATGGAGCAGGTAGCCTTCAGTAGTGAAATACGGTCTTCGTTGTAAGTCACTACCAGGACATGCCACGCACATCAGGGCTTGTCCTACCTTACACCTACAATGCACCCTGCCCGCAGGCCTACCATAGGGGTGTCTAATATGCAGTCAAGGGAAGGGTCGGTGCGGGCAAGTGGGGACACTTGCCCAGCTAGCGTGGCAGTACGAGACCGCACGCGGGTTCTGCGGTCGCAGTTCCCAGACACATCTTTTACGGCTGCCTTGGTGGGTGGCGCAACCAGCGCTGCAGGCCCACCAGCAGTATTGGCATCTACAAGCCCCGGCACTCTCTCGTGCGCTTTACTAGGGACTAACAGTAAATCCAATGCACCAATCATGGATACCAATCGTATGTACAGGTTACAGTAGGGAGCACTTGCACTGCGGCACGGGTCAGCCGTGGCGCAGTGCCCTGAGTATCGGAAAACCAGCCAAACATCGGAGGCACATCAGCAAAAAGTGGAAGGGAGACTCACGCCAAGGTGCCAGGTCTAACATGTGTCCCCTCCAGCTGAAATGTGGGGGGAACTACCCTTCCCCAGGGAGTTCCACATCACTAAGGCGGAAAAATCTGGACAGACCGTCAGCGTTGGCGTGATCGGTGCCAGGGCGGTGTTCCACCGTAAAGTCCATACTCTGTAGAGAAATGGACCACCTCAACAGTTTCGGGTTCTCACCCCTCATTTGCATCAACCATCTGAGGGGCCTGTGGTCCGTCTGAACTCGGAAGTGAGACCCAAACAAGTAGGGTCTTAGCTTCTTCAGCGCCCAGACCACAGCAAATGCTTCACGCTCTATTGCACTCCACCTACTTTCCCGTGGAAGTAACCTCCGACTTATGAAGGCTACGGGTTGGTCAAAGCCCTCCTCAGTCATCTGTGAAAGAACAGCCCCTACACCATGCTCTGAAGCGTCTGTTTGCACAATGAACTCTTTGGAGAAATCAGGGGCCAGGAGCACGGGCGCCGTGCACATGGCAGTCTTCAGGGTGTCGAAAGCTTTCTGACAGGTGTCAGTCCAAATCACATTCCTGGGCTGCTTCTTCGAAGTCAGCTCTGTCAAGGGGGTCACGATCGTGCCATAGCCCTTGACAAACCTCCTGTAATACCCAGTGAGCCCCAGGAAGGCTCTCACTGCAGTCTGGGTCTTGGGGGGTTCCCAAGCCAGGATGGTTTCGATTTTGGGCTGCAAGGGGGCTACCTTGCCACTCCCAACTTGGTGTCCCAAGTACACCACTGAACCCTGCCCAATCTGGCACTTGCTTGCCTTGATTGTGAGGCCTGCTCTGCGCAGGGCCATCAACACTTCCCAGAGGTGTCGCAGGTGTTCGGGCCAGGTGCCGCTGAACACCGCGATGTCATCCAGGTAGGCAGCACTGAACTCGTCCAGTCCAGCCAACACCTGGTTGACCAATCTCTGAAAGGTGGCAGGGGCATTCTTCATTCCAAATGGCATAACCCGGAACTGGAAATGCCCATCTGGTGTAGAGAATGCCGACCTCTCCTTTGCCCCATCGGTCAAGGCGATCTGCCAGTACCCAGACGTCAAATCAAACGTGCTGAGAAACCGGGCAGCCCCTAGCCGATCAATGAGCTCGTCAGCTCGGGGGATGGGGTGCGCGTCAGTCTTCGTGACTGAATTGAGTCCTCTGTAGTCCACACAGAACCGGAGTTCGGGTGTGGCTCCCTGCGCAGCAGCCTTCGGTACCAAGACCACGGGGCTGGACCAAGGACTGCTGGAAGACTCAACCACCCCGAGGGCAAGCATCTTGGAGACCTCCTCCTTGATGCAGGCCCGTACCCTGTCAGTCACCCGGTAAGCCTTATGCTTCACCGGTAAGCTGTCTCCAGTGTCCACATCATGGACGCACCAATCTGTGACACTCGGAACCAGGGAAAACAGGTCTGGAAACTGCCCCAGCAACTGGCGGCAATCCTCCTGTTGTTCGGCGGTCAGGGAGGGTGAGAGGTTAACTCCATCCACTGACCCATCCTTCTCACAGGCCACCAAGAGGTCCGGTAGAGGCTCTGACTCCTCCTCCATTCCGTCATCGGTTGCCAACAACATGCCCACTTCGGACCTTCGCAAGTGGGGCTTGAGGCGGTTGACATGTAGGACCCGCAAAGGGTTCCTGGGCGTCTTCATGTCCACCAAGTATGTCACGGGGCTCTTCCGCTCCACAACCTCAAATGGACCTGTCCACTTATCTTGAAGGGCACAGGGCTCCACTGGGGCTAAGACGTACACCTCTTGTCCAGGCTGAAGCTCGACCAGAGTGGCATTCTGATCGTACCACCGCTTCATTTCTTCCTGGCTCGCTTCCAGATTTGCCTCGGCAAGTTGTCTGAAGCGCCTGGTCTGGTTTCTGAAGGCCAGCATGTAGCTATATACATTCTGGGGAGGTTTCCTGGGAGATTGCTCCCAGCCTTCCTTTACCAAACTCAGTGGTCCTCTTACGGGGTGACCGTACAGCAGTTCAAAGGGGCTGAACCCTAGGGACTTCTGTGGTACCTCGCGATATGCAAACAGCAGGCATGGTAAGAGGACGTCCCACTTACGCCTCATCGGACCTTCCAGGCCCATGATCATGCCTTTGAGGGTTCGGTTGAATCTTTCAACCAACCCGTTACCTTGGGGATGGTAGGGTGTGGTGAACTTGTACGTTACGCCACACTCTTGCCAAAGGGACTTCATATACTTCGATATGAAATTGGTCCCCCTGTCGCTCACTACCTCTAGAGGGAATCCTACTCGTGAGAAAATTCCCATCAGTGCACGCCCCACCACGGGAGCCGTCACTGTCCTCAGAGGTATGGCTTCAGGGTACCGGGTGGCATGGTCCACCAAGACCAGGATGAACCTGTTGCCCATGGCTGTCTTGGGGTCCAGAGGCCCAACGATGTCAATACCCACTCGCTGGAATGGCGTACCGACCACAGGGAAGGGTTGGAGGGGAGCCTTGTTCTTCCCTCCCGTCTTCCCACTTGCCTGGCAAGTTGGACAGGTTCTGCAATACGTATCGGAACTCTTGTGCATCTGGGGCCAGTAAAAGTGGGTGACAAGCCTGTCATAGGTCTTGTTCATCCCCAAATGTCCTGCTAAAGGCACATCATGAGCCAGACCCAGTAGGAAGGCTCTGAACTTCTGGGGTACCACCAGCACACGGGCTGACCCAGGTTCAGCAGCCTTAGGCTCCGAATACAGGAGGTCGTTCTCCCAGTACACGTAATGTGTTTTGGCCTGAACACCATTGGCCTGGTCTGCAGCCTGCTGCCGCATACCTACGAGAGAAGGGCATTCTTTCTGCTCCCTGCAGAATTCCTCCCTGGAGGGTCCTCCTTCTTGCTGCCAATGGGTCAGCTCAGGCAGGTCCCCCAGTTCAGCGATCTGTTCCCCTGTAGGCTCCAGGGCATCCCCCTCAAGGTCTGCCTCCTCCTGGACCGTAGGAACTTCCGGGGCCGGTTTCCCGCGCCCCCTGCGCCTTCTCCCTAAGGCCGGTTCCTGGGCCTCTCCATCAGGCCCCAGGACCTCTCGATCACCCTTACTGGCTGCCATCGACCGTGTGGTCACGCACGCCCAGTCAGGCAGACCCACCATCCGCAGGTGAGTCGTTTTCTCCACCTTTTCCCAAGGGGAGTGCTCCAAGTCGTTCCCTAGCAAACAGTCAACAGGCATGGTTTTTCTCACACAGACCTGCAGAGTACCAGAGACCCCCCCCCACTCGAAGGGAACTTGAGCCATCGGACACTGGCTCTCGGAATTATCAGCATTGATAACCCTACAGTAGGCATGGGGTACAACCTGCTCTTGAGACACCAGGTGCTGCCTCACTGCAGTCACACTGGCTCCTGTGTCTCTAAGAGCCTCGGCTTCCTTACCATTGATGATCACCACCTGCCCATATTTTTTAGTGTTAGAGGGCAGGTAGTTCGTAGGGATCATCTCGCTGTCTCCTAACGAGACCAGGGTCATGTGAACGGGATCTCCACCCCCCGGGACCATCATTTCTTCTCCCAGGTGAACGCTAGTCACCTGTCGGGGCGGAGCACCAGTGGGTGCGGGTTTTCCAAATAGGCGACACTTGGGGTCACTGGATATGTGCCCAGGCTCGCCACATTTGAAACAATTGAAGGGCCCCTTTGGAACAGGTTTACCTGTCGGGGCCCCATTCTGCTTTGGGGGTGGGGGAGGCTGAGAACCCTGCTGCGGATTCCCTTGGGAACTACTTTGGGGGCCTTTTTGGAACCCTTTCTGTTTTCCCCCTTTGTCCCCCCCACTCTTCTGCTGGGGACCCTGCCCACTCTTGGCGGAATCTCCCACGGGACCCTTGTGGACCCTGGTGCTGAGCCAGCGGTCCGCCTCCTCAGCAAGCTTCCTCGGGTTGGACAGCTTGCTATCGATCAGATGTTGGCGTAACTCAGGAAAACAGTGATCAGACAAGTGCTCCCATGCAATTAAATCAAAGAGACCTTGAAAATCATTCACTTTGTTACCTTTCACCCAACCATCCAGTGCTCTGCAAAAGTAAGTCACATATTCCACATACGTATTCCCAGGCCGCTTAGTACATCCCCTAAACTTCTGTCTATACATCTCAGGGGTAAGCCCGTACCTGTTCAACAAAGCTTCTTTCATGTGGGTATAGGACCTCTGATTCTCAACGGGCAAATCTAGCAAGGTATCTCTCCCTTCGCTAAGGAACCTTCCCCACAACCCCGCTCCCCAATCCTTTTCAGGGACCCGGTGGGAGGACATGGCTACCTCATATGCCCTAAACCATTGTCCTATGTCATCCCCCTTAAAGAACTCCTTGACTACGTCCTTCGGGATATGCACTCTTGACTCTACCTGCACTGGCGATGTGCTGCCACCAGAGGGAGGCCGATCCAAGTCTCTCTCTTTGAGACTTATCTCCCTCATTTTCACCTCATAATCCATCTGGTGCTTTCGCTCTTCCAGCGCCATTCTTTTCGTTTCAAGCTCCAGCTGGATTTTCAATTCTGCCAACTTTCTTTCGTGATTCCGGGTTTCCTTCCTGTCCGCCAGCTCCTCTGGCGACAGGCCTTTTCCAAAGCTGTGTTCGCTGTCCTGCCGCTCGAGATCGATCAGATCCCCAAGCGCATTCTGCTCCTCCGTTGCGTTCTGCTCGGCGAGGACGTCTTGCTCTTCCGGGGTCTTTCGGGACTCTATCCAGGCTTTCAGGGCCTTGGAGAGCTGCGTTTTGTTTTTGCAGCCAGCGTGCGGGACTTTGAGTTTCTTGCAAAAGAATTTCAGCTCGTCCTTGGAATATTTATCCACTTTGGCGGGGTCCCACTCTACCTCCAAGACCTCGGAGGTCGTGGACTCCGCTCCATCCAGGCTCTTTGTGCCCGGCATGGTTTCTGCACTCGGAATCTTCTTTCAAAAGGCAAAGTCTGTGGTTTAGTAACTGTACCGTAATCCTTGTGTAGCGGTCAGAAGCTCAGGTATAACTATCGCAAGTGTAAATTCGAAAATCCCACCGCTGCCACCAATGTAGGAAGGGGGAGGCTCTAGTTGGCGCAGTGCAACACTAGCGACAAGCAGGGACTCTCTCTTCCTCGTCAGGGCTGAGGGTTACCTTCCAGACAACCTCTGCTTACCCTCTAGGTAGTGTGGCTTAAGCAGTCGTAGGCTAATCTTTGGGGCACATAGGGTTAAACACTTGCAATAGTACACCTTCACAACCAACCCACCACACAACGAGACCAGACTGTATTCTTGTAAAAATATATCTCTTTATATAGACTTTACGCAGGCTTGTGAATACAGTCAATAACTTTATGAATACGGTTGCAGGATATTAGCTTTAGGTTACCACAGTTCTTATCGTAGTTCTTGTGAGGCCCGTAGGCCGGCGTTAAACAAAGTTCTTTGTGGAGCCAGCGGCTTCCAGGGGATCTGTCCCACGTCGCGTTGCCTTCCCGGTGTCGCTGATCGTTGCGGCTCTTCGGCCGAGCAGGTCACTGGTCGTCCGGGGCAGCGGTGCTCTGTGGCGGCACGGTCCTCTCTTCGTCGTCTGCTCCGACCTTGGAGACGGCGGCTGTGCGGCGGTGACAAGTGGCAGTACGGTCCCCAAGTGCAGGACGTACCCAGCCAAATGTCGATGCAGCTGTGGGCTCACAGCTGGGCTGTCGGGCAGGCTACCGACCTTGTGGATTCTCGTAGGGCAAGAGTCTGTCCTTGCAGGTGAGGGACGGCTCGCTATGCAGTCGCCTCGATAGCTCGGACCGGACGGGCCCTCCTTTACTTTGCTCTCGGGCTCCCAGCGCAGTTGTGGTCACGATGTTCGGGCCAGCGGCGGCTGGTCCTCACTGTGCTTCCGCTGTTGCTTTGGGCCCCGGTCACGGTGGTCGGGAGGGTGTGGATGCCTTAGAGGAGCTTCCTCTTTGTCGGTGCTGCGGCGATGGTCAGCACCCGCAGTCGCTTTCTTCCAAGGGGGTTAGCGTCCACTGGTCCTGGGACGCTGGTCAGGGGGCAAGTTCAATTCCAAGCCCTTGGAGATCTCTTCGCAGAGTTTGGCACAAGTAGCACAAAAGTCTTTTCGTAGTCTTTTTGTCTTCCTCTCCTTCAGCAGCAAGGCACCAGACACAGGCAAGAGTCAGCACCCTTCCTTGTCTTCTCGCGGTCCTTCTCGTAGGGCAGAGTCGTTCTGTGGCCCAAACTGGATCTAATTTTCAAGGAGCAGGGCTCCGTCTTTTATAGGCCAATTCCTTTGTTCTCGCAGGCCAGGGGGGCCTTTGCATAGCCACTCTCAGTTCTGGAGTACCTCGGCGGGTGTGCTCCGGCTCCTGCTTTCAGTGTGAGGGGCAGGCGCATCAGACGCCCCCCAGGAGGTGGAGCCAGCATTGTCCTGACAGGGGTGGCCAGAGTACCTTGTTGATGGGGGCTTCGCCCTTCCTGGGCCAGGTGCCGGCAGAGTCATCCGCCGCTCCCCAGGAGGGTGGAGCCAGCATTGTGGTGGCCGAGCACAGTGACAGTTCGAGTCAAGAGGCACTCCTACCTCCCACTAAGGTGTAATCTGCGCATTCACCACCTGTCATCCCTCCAGCCCTGTCACTCACACATCCCAGACAGTCGGATACACATACTGGCAGAGGCAACTGAAATGGTTAGGCAAGCAAATGCTAACTTTCTAAAAGTAGCATTTGCAAACCCAGGATATTGAAATAAACTTGTCTACAAGAAATATCTCATCATCCTGAGTTCAGGCATATTAAACATGACTCACTACCATGCTCCTTGAGCCTGCGGGGATTATAGGTCGTAATAATCCTCGCAGCTCAGTCTGGCCTAATGGAGCAGGTAGCCTTCAGTAGTGAAATACGGTCTTCGTTGTAAGTCACTACCAGGACATGCCACGCACATCAGGGCTTGTCCTACCTTACACCTACAATGCACCCTGCCCGCAGGCCTACCATAGGGGTGTCTAATATGCAGTCAAGGGAAGGGTCGGTGCGGGCAAGTGGGGACACTTGCCCAGCTAGCGTGGCAGTACGAGACCGCACGCGGGTTCTGCGGTCGCAGTTCCCAGACACATCTTTTACGGCTGCCTTGGTGGGTGGCGCAACCAGCGCTGCAGGCCCACCAGCAGTATTGGCATCTACAAGCCCCGGCACTCTCTCGTGCGCTTTACTAGGGACTAACAGTAAATCCAATGCACCAATCATGGATACCAATCGTATGTACAGGTTACAGTAGGGAGCACTTGCACTGCGGCACGGGTCAGCCGTGGCGCAGTGCCCTGAGTATCGGAAAACCAGCCAAACATCGGAGGCACATTAGCAAAAAGTGGAAGGGAGACTCACGCCAAGGTGCCAGGTCTAACACTTCCATTCTCATTTGACTTGAAGTTACAGAGTTATGAGACTTCACTCATGACCATGTAAGTCGAGTCACATACAGGGTAGAGCTTTTAGTTTCAGTTTTAACTCCTCTGTGAACTGTGGCTGAGCCTCGGACATGGCGCAATGCCCACTCCACGCTGTTTGCTAGCGTAAAAGGCCATTTATTAGGAAAGGGTTGAACAATCAAATGTAAACATAACACCAGTAAACAGTTAACAATCCCCAACCTCATATCTTTCCACCATCATCCACACCCACACTCCAGTTACTCACTCCCAATTCACCCAGAGACCTCATCACTTATACCATTCGCTTGCTCACTTCTATTTCAACCTCTTCCAGCATCTCCAGCCATCGCACTCCTGCCTGCCGCACCAACATCCTGCACCTGTATTCACCTCCCCGGAAGGGAGAGTATGCTCCTCATGGACTCCAAACCCCTCCCAAGTACTGCTAACACCCACTTCAACCTGTCCTAAACTGGCAGGCTTATTCAAAGCCAATCCCATTCCCACTCGAAACAACATGTATGTTGGTCAAAAACTTCCCTAATCCTTTTCCCTGAGGCGCAGGATCCCTGCCCACTTGCCTTAGTGCCATCCGCAACACCACAAGCAACTGAAAAGCTGTCACCCGCTTCTCAGAGGCATGACAAAATATCTCCCCCACAGCTTTCTGAGACCTTCGACAGAACTCTTGCCACTCCCACACCGGGCAAACTTCTGCACAACCACTCTTACACAACCACACCCACTTGCCCCTTCCCAACTGGTTTGTTTTAGAATGTCCCAAACGCGCCCCATCCAGCCGCACCTCCTCAAACACCCTGCCGCCTCCGCCCCTCTTCCCCAACAACCCTGACACCCGAAAAGCACCAAAAAACATCCAGATCATGCACAAACTGAATAATGCCACCTCATGCTCATCATAACATCACTGCGGCAACTCAGCCAACAAACTTTGCAATAGGTCAAACGTGATCGTCTCTCTAAGTGCCCCTCCTCCCTCCTCTCCCGACCCCAACCTTTCAACATCCTACTCAGTAACTCGATTCTGGACAGATCAAAAACAAAATACAACAAACTATAAATGAGATCCCAGCCAGCTTCCCTGCAATCGTAGTCTGCGACAAACCTTTATCAATGCAGGTCAGGACAAATTGAATGACTCCCCGCTCACAGCCCTGTCTAGTCATCTGCCAAGTCTCTTTGGTCCATCCAAGAAAAGCACCAAATTCAGGCCATGCCAACCTGTAGCGCGCCTGGTAGAGTCAGCTTTTGACTTCTCAACCAACCCCACTACTCTCACCCCCCCAGGCCCAGATACCCTCCAGCACCTTGGTCTTGCAAGCTTCTGCTCCCGGCGCTAACCTCCTGAAACGCTGCCACTGTGAATGAGACAATGCATCCGCAATGTCATTGCATGCGCCTGGAACATGTTGCGTGCGAAACAGCACAATAAAACGCAAACATAGCAGCATGAAAGTTCACAGTAAGCGCAGCACACACAGGTCCCATTGCTTTTTGATTGTTCCCCAGGTCCCCTACTGTCCTATTGTCCACATGAAACAATACCGACCTGTTCTGAAACTTCGGGCCCCAAATTTCTAGCGCCACCAGCAATGGGAAAAACTTGAGGAAGGCAATGCTCCTACTCTGCCTCAGCCAATGTGCCGGCCACTGTTCCGTTCACCACCTTCCGTCCCATAAAATCCCCAAATCAGCAGCCCCAGCGGCAACCGAAAAAAGCTGTACCTGCCAAACCATCCTGTCGTCAACAAAGTCCAGAGAAACAAACCTTTGAAGTTAGCCAAAAAAACTCTGCCACACTCGCAAATCGGACCGGACCCTCATCGAAATCCAGACTCTGTGATGAGGTAGCACCACCCCAGACATGGCCATACCAAGGCATCTACAAAAAGTCCTCCCGGCCCGCACTTCCCTGCATGCGAAGTTCAACAACCCCAGGAGATGCTGTACTGCCCGCAGATCAATTTTCTTCTCCCCAATCGCATGCAACAAAAAAGCCTGCATCTCAGTCACCTTCTGCGCCGGTAAACGTGCGGACCAAGCCACCGAGTCCAGCTCAATGCCTAGAAACGTCAAACAACAGCTAGGCCCAGCCATCTTCTTAGGTGCCAAAGGAGCCCCGAAATCCGGGGCCAAACCCTGGAACTGGCAAAGGGCCTCCCGCACTCCCCAGACCACGCCCTCCCGACAAACAGAAAATAATCCATATAGTGCAACACCAGCCGATGTCCACTCCTGTCTGTAAAGGTCCACTGCACGTTTCAAACAAAGTGCAGGAGATTGCACAACCCATGGGCAGAAAGTGCTCTACAAAAATGGCCCCGTCAAACTGCATCCCCAGCAAGGAAAAATCCGCTGGGTGAATGGTAAGGAGGCGGAAGGTCGACTTGATGTCGCACTTGGCCAGTTCAGCCCCCTTACCACACACCTGCACCAAATCTATGGCGTCATCAACAGAAGCACACAAAACCCTGGAATCCTCCTCCACAATGAAATCATTCACTGATCTCCCCTCCGGGCAGGACAATTGATGAATCAGCCAAAATTCCTCCTGCTCTTTCTTGGGCACCACCCCCACCGGTGAGATGATAAGGTCCGGGACGGGCCAGGTATCAAAAAAGGGCCCACGGTTCTGCCTTCCAACACCTCCATCTGCAATTTAGCCGCCACCACCCCCAGCAACTCCCTCGCTGACTTCAAGTTCTCCGCCCATCTACGCTCCAGACCCTGATAACCCACACAAAACCACTCCGTGAACCCCCAGTGTATCTTAAACGCCGCTTTTCTGTCAGGGTACTGAGAGAGCCATAGACACATGGCCTCCACGTCAACCGGTGTAGGGGCCCTTTGGTCCAGCCTGCCCCTGCCCTTTAGTAATCTGCCACTGTTTGGAGGGTGAGGCCAGAGTGAAACATTGCGTAACTGGGTGGCGTCAACCAAATTTGGAGCACTTGTGCTTGAACTTGCAGGGGTGTCGCATGCAAGAAACCTTTATCAAAGTTCCAGCAGGCCCCTGTGTTCCCCCCCCCCCTGGGCTTGGGCAACTGACCCGGTGCCCCAGTGGGAACGGACTGACTACCTGATCCCGCGGACATTCCCTGTCCTCCCGCCCCAGCCTGGACGGTACGCGAATGAAACGGCCGATACAAAACCAGGAGACCCCTGGTCGTGTTTGTGGACGCCACCGACTGCGTGGAGGACATTCACTGCACCCGGAGTTCTTGATCCATCTCCCCCCAGGCTTCTCCGGGTTTATGCTAATCCAGGCCCTGAACTCCTCATCGTAACTAAGCCATGCAAAGCCACCAAAATGCATCTGGGCTTTCATGATAATGCCTACGTACTTAAGTAAATCTATAGCCCTGTTCCGATGCTTCTCGCAATATATACTCAAGTAGATCAGAAACGCCGACGGCCAATATTCCATATTTACTGACACCCTCGGCCGCCTTGTCAACTCACATTCCTCCTCCTTTGATCCCTTGGCCTGAATCTCCCTGTTTAACAGCTTGAAAACATCCACGTATTTATGTTTCAATATTCTGGACCTCGTCTTTTTAGACAAATGAGACAACAGCGGTATTGCCAACCCCATGTATGGAAATTTCTTGCGATGTTTGTCCCCAGCTTCTTCCTTCCTCCCCTTGGTCCTCTGTCTTGTCAGTCTGCACACTCACTCTCACCAACTGCCTCCCCCACCACCGTCGTCACCACTGTCACCTTCGCTGGCGCCCCCGCGTCCCTCACTGACCCCTCGCCCACACCCTCCGACCAGCAGGCCTTCTTTTACCCCCCTCTGGAGCCGTCATCCCAAGCATCCCATCAGGCACCCTCACCTGAAAATTTCATGGACACCTCTCGGTCTTTCCCTCTGGCGTCCACAGTCTTCAGACTTGCCTTCTTCCACTGGTGCTGGCCTGTGGCGCCAGCAAAATACCAAGTCTCTCTGTTGCCCCCTTGACCCTCACCCCCTCCACAACATCACACACCTCACCTTCTTCCAATTCCTCACTGTCCGCATCATAATCCAGTTGCTCATCAACCATCAACTCCACTGACGCCCTCTGCACTACACTCACCACTCATTTGAATGAATGAATGAATGAATTGTGTCTTATACCGCGCTAACTTAGCCCAATGGGCGTCAAGGCGCCTTCATCAAATAAAGGAACTAGCCAGGTCAGACAGCAGTATCTCATTGGTAGGCTCTGATGAAGTACCAGGATTTAAGGGCCTTTTTAAACAGGTCGATGGAGGGTAAGGTTTTGATCTCCACCGGAAGCTGAGGAGCAGCAACAGAAAAATTTCACACCTTTTCCTTTCATACCAATCCGGCGCCGCTGATGCCTACTCCCTCGATGGTGGGCAGGCAGCCGCGGACCGTCCTGCAGCTTTGCCCTGGCGTTTGGAGGCTGTCTTGCACCCCGCTGGTCCACCCATGCCTCTGCCAGCTTCCACCGCTGGCTTGCACCCCCCCCCAGACGTTCTAAGCCTGAGTGGGCCCAAGTGCCATCAGTTCTCTGCACCACCAAGGCAGTCCCTACCTCATCTGCCCAAAACCCACTTGCCTCTGGACCCAGTGACCCCTGCATCCTGTCCTCGCCCTGGCCCTGCCCCAAGGCAATGAACCGGGGGCGCATTCCCCCCAATTGCACTCCCCCAAGCCCGCCTCCCTGGCTGCACACAGAACCTGCCATCTCATATCATCATCTCATCTCTCCTCAATAATGCGACGCTGGTCGCCTATCCTTTCCTCAAGAGTCATGGCATCCCACCTTTCTGACCACCCCCCCAGTACCGACCGAACCTGTGTCTGATCCCCTCCCCATGAAGTGCCGGGGGCACTGCCACCTGCCAACTCAGAAGAGCCCCATTGCCTGTTCATTTTCACAGGGGCATTCCCCTTGCCCCCAAGAATCTTGCTCCCCCTACGTCTCTTACCGGACAAATCCACAGACTGCTTCGCCCAGCCCCCTTCCTCCCCCCCAGCCGACTCGCTCCCTGACAGCTCGAGGACAAAATCCCCCGCTGCAGGCTCCTCCAGCGTGTTCTCACCCTCCCCCCCTTTCCCCACTGTCCTCCTCAGATTCATCATGCCTGCCCCCAGGTCCCCACCAAAACCGCCACCTGACCCTGCACTCCCACAGTCGCCGCTCCTGAGGCCACAGCCTCTGCCGCTCCCATATCGCTCGTATCAGCCCCGCCCCCACAACAATCGGCTGCTGCAGCGCGGCCGCGACAGGCTGCAGCCGCACGGGGAGGCTCTGACGCCTGCCTGCGCTCTGGCTACCCTCCGCCTGATTTTTTCTCCGCCCGCGACCCGACTCTGGGAGGTGGTGGCTCTTCTTGGCATGCCACCACCGTCGCGGCCACACCAGCAGACGCAGGCCTAGGGATGCGGGTCATCCCGACCCACGCCTGGTCCAGCACGCCGGGCCGCAGGAGATCCCCTATACCGGCCCAGCACGAGCAATGTGGCGCGAACCGCCGCCGCATCGGGCTATCCCATTGTGCGTCGTCACATGGGGCAACCAGGTCCTTATCTCCAAACTTGATTTCCCAGGCCCCTTTGCCACAGGCAGACACTGCCCTCCGCAGCCCGCTCACTGGGACACCAGTGGCGTTCACACCCACCCAGCCGACCAACTGAGCCCCCAAAACACCAACAAACTCTGCCTGAACAACTCCTCAAAAACGTCCCTAATCCTTTTCCCTGAGGCGCTGGAGACAGTAAGAGGAAGAGGAAGATCTTCCTCTCCTGCCCCCTTTAAAGCTTCGCCTCAAACCCCACCCCTAACTACCTAAACACCGGGTCCCTATCTCGTGCGAACACCCCAGGGGAAGGCTGGTCTGTCGACCTCACTTCCCCTGGGGGCCACAGTGGGCTGCAGCAGCACGTCACCAATCCTGGTCCCAACTCATCAACAGAAACAGAAGCTGCCTGATAAGGTAAGTTAAAATGATTCAATATTTTACTTTTTAGTATTCAAGCATAAAGATCTGTATTTATGTGTGTGTTTTGATCTTTGAATATTGTTGGAGTGTGGAGAACATGCAAACTACACCATAGTTTCTGGCAGTGACAAGCGACCACTCATTAATTGGAGTCAGTGGATGAATGCCTTCAATCATTTGCTGTCTTACTTTGAGTCCCTTGGAATTCTTGTTACAGATGCAAATGGGAGTTTGCGCCCGAAGCAGGATTTCAGGTTTTGTAGGATGACTGCGCTCCTCAGTTTTTTTCAAGATGCACATTTCACAAGTAAACACTTGGTGAATTTTGCCAGGGACAAACAGTTAGAATGAAGCAAAACATGCGAGAAACTGGCGCACATTATGCTGCATCTGGACCACATTTGCTTAGAATCCTCCAGAAGTTTTGCTCTGAGGTAATATTGCACCCTACTGTGACGGTATTTCCTTATGGTAAAATTCATGGCTGCTAAATTCAGTACACACGTAATTAGGCCTTGAGTGTCTCGTGCCATTCTCTAAATTTAGACTGGAGAGAAAGATGCTGATTCTCCTATGCTGATTCAGTGGGAGAGACAGGTGGTATATGAAAACTGTGAAGTAGCTGGGAACGAGGATAATAATGGAACGATTACTCTTGGGGTTAACTCCTTTGCTTGAGAGATCTCTGTTTTATCTAGTCCCAGTTTAGCAAAGACGGTTAATGTGTTTATTTATGCACATTAATGAATATATGCTATGTGTTATATTGGCAATGGTAGAGCCAAAGCAGTCTTGCCTGGTATCCAAGCCCCCTTCGGAGGTCAGACTTGCTTGACAACCCAGAATATTTTATGCTTTTTCCTTTATGAAGATCTATAAGAACTGTATTTTTAGTACATTGATCACAGAAATAGTGCTGCAGATGGCACCAAAATACATCAACTTTAAAAAGAAATCTCGGGCGGAGAACCCTACCCCCCCGCCCAAACCCCACTGATCATCATCAGGCTCGCTCGTTTTACTCGCTCACTAACATTCATTCATTCATTCTGCTTATGCTTTACCACTTTCGAATTCTACCAGCCACCATTTGTAAGGAGTTCAAAAAATAAACATGTTTGAATAAATATCCCCGTTAAACTGTAAAGTAGAGAAATAGAGCAGAAGAAAAAAAGTAACATTTCATTTTGCCTTAATTATAAACCATGACCAGACCTGCCTCTGGCAACAGGCATTGTAATGTCAGAATTTAACTGTAATAACTTATCAATTTCTTTATAATTGGCTACTGGGTGCATCACATGTCGCCACCTCTAAAGAAATTAGAGATCAGTTTTTAATATAGGGATGGCAGGGATGGCAGAATCCCATGTAGTATAATGAAAATAACACCCGTCTGTCTAATCTAGAGATTGAGCGGGAGAGGCATCAGCAGAATTACAGCATCTCTAAACAGGGCCTATCATGTTGTTGCCCTTTACAGAAACACCTTCTGTCAAGGTGATCTTGTGAATGGAAAACTATTAGAAAAGTATATCTTGGCTGATGCTAATTACTGAAATACTGAAGGACCGTCTTTCTTATGACACTTCCTTCAATAGATGCAATATAAGCAAAACTATGACTGATATCCAGTAAAAATGCTCCATAAATCGGTCATAATTAGCTTGATCTGTTGTGCTTTGTGCCCAGTGAGATCC
Source organism: Lissotriton vulgaris (assembly GCF_964263255.1). NCBI lineage: Eukaryota > Metazoa > Chordata > Amphibia > Caudata > Salamandridae > Lissotriton > Lissotriton vulgaris. The sequence goes on from NW_028252740.1 coordinate 86,520, forward strand.
CTCTGTTGGCACAGTAGCAGATCGCAGGCAGAACCAGGAAATTCCTGCATTCTTTCCCAGCAAAAGTTATATCTGTAAATCTTTTACGAACAATAAAAATTACAACCCTCACTAAAGACCATAAAATTGGGCAAATCTATGGGAACTGTTGTACGATCTTATTTTATTTGTTATGACATATGAACAGCTGGAATGATTATGGTCATTGCGTTTTCTAAACACGGAATTTTGTTTTTGTGTATTATGATGCATTGAGATTGTGTGATTTATGTAACAAATACTCCCTTAATAAACATATAGTATTCTTTGGCACTGAAAGATCTAGTGATATCTACATTATACATACATTACATTATATAGCTCTTTGTGAAGAGTATCCGGGACGACAATAATACACTATACCAAAATATGAAAAAAAATGAAGAAAAAAATAGCCTAACCTAAATCAGTCTGTTACTGATATTGTGTTAATCGGCATTGCTCAATACTATTAAGGCCCTCATTATGAGTTGGTTGGACACTGTGGCAGAGATAAGGCGGGGTGGGGGGCAAACTGAATTACAGGCCGTTATCTCTGCTGCACAGTCTGACCATCACACATTTTTTTCTTCTGAAATGGCGAAAAATTACTCTCACCCGGATTGAGCACTTATGTTTTGAAAGTGCTACTACGTCATTTGTGTAAAACCAAAAATCCCATAATAATCGGATATCAAAATATATATTTTTAGGTTTCGACCTGGCGAGGGGCACGAAGTGCCCCTCCCAGTTTGAAAACTTTTGTTTTCAGTAGGGATGTTCAGACCGCCTCTGTTTCCAATTGGCTAGCTCCATAAATGGAGGCTAGCCATTGGGAGACAGAGGCTGTCAATCGCGCTTTCTCTTGAAAACGCGATTCGGGGGCGTTTCTGGTGCTTTTTTTAAGCCCCGCCCCTTTGTCCCAGGCCGCGCTGCGATTGGCTGCCGGCCCGGGACACCCCCGTGACGTCATCCAATCACAGCGCGGCCCGGGACACCCCCACACCCCGGTGATGTCATTCCCCGGGCCGCGCTGTGATTGGCTGGCCGGCCCGGGACCTGACTTGTTGAAATAGGTATTCATATACTTAGAGTATTTTAAAAGAATACTAATAAATTATAACAACTAAATTCATTGTTAAACGTTTAGCTATCATAAGACGTATTAATCACATTATCAAGTGTCAATATTTTTAGTAGGGATGAATCACGTGTCATATTATGTACTGTGTTTGCAATTTAGTATTAACATTGTGCATGGTGAAACATATCAGTTTTGTTTTCAGAAATGACATTCTGGAAAGCTGTAAAATATCACCATTTAAGATGGCATCCAGCTTAAACCTCTTGGAACCAGCTCAGTGGCAGCTGTCGGGTTCGTCTTTCCTCTATGTTTGTCTTCGTGTCCCCCGACGTGTTGAGCGCGCGCCTTGTGCAATTTTTCCCTATGTTGTTATCGGCGCTGTATACTGAGCGCTGTGGCGAATGTGAGCCGGTGGGCAGGAGTGGGGAGGCAGCAACTGGACCGCGCTACCACCGGACTGTTTTGCCAGAAATCTGCCATTCTCTGTTGTGGAGCAGCTCTGGGTCCGCTGTGGGAACTGATTTACCCCTCTGCCCCTGACCGTAGCCTTCGGGTACACTGTGTGTTCGTACAAGGAACCGCACCGGGCTGACTCCCCACCCAGCGCCAACCTGAACCCTTCCGCCCCCTCCTCCGGGAGCCTGGCCCTTACCCGGCCTCCGCGTCGGGGCCCTGGTGGTGGAGGGCGAAGGTCCAGGGGGGGACATTGTAAAGCCGAAGGACCATTGCCTGACACCAGGGGGGTGACGGGGGACCTGCAGGGGGCCCCGCCCGTCCCCTCGGAGGAGGAAGAAGTTGAGGGGCCCCCGGGGCACATGAAAATTAACATTGAGAACTTCGAGGCGCTGATGGAATGGCTTACCTGTACTCTGGAACCAATGTAAGTAAAGGATGAAGGGTGATGGTGGTCGCTGGCTGTCTTGTTGGGAAGGCTCGTTCCACTTGTGGTTATTTGGCAGTGCGGGGTTGATTTATCTTAATGAAGGCAGACACAGTCCTGTTTAGTACATGCTACCCTCACTGACACTCTGGTATGTGCTACACCTGATCAGTGGATCGAGATTGTCAGGCGGTAGAAACGTACCCAAACTCTTTACACTTCTCGCTTGAGTTAATCGTAATGAGATGTGTTTTACCATATTTTATGCTGTGACCGATGTTGGACGTTTTGCCTGTTTAGCCAGCAGGCATATTTACTTGAAGACACAATGTGTAACTTTCTCGAATGATTGCTGAGTTGCCAAATTGGTGGTTCGTCCTGTCACTATCTAGCAAGTTAAGATGCACATAACTGATGATACCTTTGCATAACAAGCATTGAAAATGCAATAGGTCTCGCATTAGAAAAGTTGGAGCTATTGGTCTTGTGAATGACAAATATTTTATTTATTTGTTGCTTTTTAAAATGGCTAAATTGATAGCTTTGTCATTTACAATGCCAATAGTTATAACTTTCGCGAATGTGACACCTATAGCATTTGGAATGCAACATGTTTTGTATTTACGTGACTTAGATGGCAGCTCTGGTCATTAGGCCACATCTCTAGAGAGCAGGAGAGTGCAGCAGGGGAGAGAAGCACAGCAATGCAATAGGTCTCGCATTAGGAAAGTTTGAGCTATTGATATTGCAAAGGACACTTTTTTTATTTATGTGCTTGTTTTGAGAATAGCGAAATTAATAGCTTTGTTATTTACAATGCCAATAGTTTTATCTGTGGGGGTGTGAGGTGGTGTGAGGGTGACGGAGGGTGTGTGAGGATGAAAGGATGAGGGTAAGGGTGTGTGAGGGTGAGGGGATGAGGGTAAGGGTTTGTGAGGGTGAGTGAGGGTGTGTGAGGGTGGGTGAGGGTTTGTGAGGGTGAGTAGATGTGAGGGTGTGTGATGGTGACTGAGGGTGTGTGAGGGTGAGGGGGTGAGGGTAAGGGTGTGTGAGGGGGTGTGGGTGTGAGGGGGTGTGAAGGTGTGTGAGGGGGTGTGAAGGTGTGTGAGGGGGTGTGAAGGTGTGTGAGGGTGAGTGAGGGGGTGTGAGGGTGACAGAATGTGTCAGGGTGAGGGGGTGAGGGGTCTGAGGGTGAGGGGTCTGAGGGTGAGGGGTCTGAGGGTGAGGGGTCTGAGGGTGAGGAGTGTGAGGGTGGGTAAGGGTGAGTGAGGGTGAGAGGGTTGTGAGGGGGGTTGAGGGTGTGAGGGTGAGTTAGGGTGTGTGAGGATGAGTGGGTGAGGGGGTGAAATGGCCTTGGTACTGTGTGAAGCAACATCTAGGTCCCTTTGGCTGTATGCCTGTATGAAAAAAATAACACCTCAAACGGCTGGGCTCTGCGGTTGCAATGGACTGTGCTTACGACACAATTCAACAAGCACTGACAAAGGCAGTGAAGAAAGTTTGAGCTGTTGGCATTGTAAATGACACTTTTTAGGTTTCGGCTACCGTCCCACTGCGTAAGCAGTGGGTGGGCGGAGCCAAAATCTTTTGTTAGTAGTAGGGGGCCTGAACACGCCCCTCTTCTCCATTGGCTGGCCTCGTAAATGCTGGCCAGCCATTGGAGGAGAGGAGCGTCACTGAGTTCAGGGCCCGCCTTGACGCGATTCGGGGGCGTTTCCGTGTCTTTTTTTAAGTCACGCCCTCTCCTCTTCCCATTGGCTGGAATTTTACCTTCCAGCCAATGGGAAGGGGAGAGCACGCAAACACGCCCCCGAATCGCGAAATGACCTGTTGCTCTGTTGTTTATTAACTACAATCCCTGTTATCAGATTTCCTCGAGTTCCCCCCCTGGCTGCAGGAAGCGTCCATTCAGGAACCATGTGCCGTCCTCTGCCTCCCTCCAACTCAGTCCCAGGCTCGCGCCCTGCTCCCGCCCACGCCGGCTGCGCAGGGCTCATCCATCCGCCCACGCAGTCTGGGGACCGCAGGACAGCATCAGTCGTGCCTGCTGCAGTTCTACGTTCTGCCACGTAAATCCTAATAAAAACGCGTCCCGCTCTTATCACCACTGGAGGTGCAGAGACGTGGAGGTTTTTGGCGGGGTATGAGAGCAGCTCCCTGTGAGTCAGAGGGGTGTAGCACCGGGCTTCCATGCCGGGGTGGATTGTTACTGCGGTAGAGTCTCGCGCTGATGAGGCTGGGAGACTTGTAGGAGAAGGCCCGGCAGGGGCGGATTGAGAAGCACTGAGTAGCCCGGGACAGGTGTCCCACCGGCGTAGCAAGGGGGGGTTGGTCCGCCCCAGGCGGCACCTTTTTTGAGGCGGCTGGCACTGACCAGTCCTGTCAAGCATCAGGCGTGAAGCTAACAAATTTCAGTGCTGGTGTCCGCACTAAATGCCTTAGTCATGCATAATTAGGGACCCCCCCCCCCCCCCCCCCCTCCGGGCATGCTATAACAAATAGCTTCAGCAGCGAGGTAATTGTGCTACGAAAAGCGTGCATGTGACTGTGTCTGAAAATTAAATAGATTGACGCATGGTGAATTCGAGAGCTGGCGCAGGCGCAGCACAGCCTGGCGAATCACTAATCAAGACGTCACATCCACGATGTCTTTTGCAGGTCATCGTCACTGTTTTCTAAAGGCACGCTTCCCTGTGATCACATGGAGGTGAGTGGTGTGGCCTCCTAGGCTGCAAGGCACTGCCATTCAGGGGGCAGGCGGCAGCTTTTTTTCCCGGCGCGCCCGTTGGCAGAGCAGTGCTTATACTTCACTTCCGAGCTGGAGTTGACTCGCACTCAGACTTTTGCTGGACAAGACAATGAGGTAGGACTCGGGTTTGTTTTAATTTGGAGTCGTGTATGGCCCACCCACACTCGCAACATTCACCTGACAACACATTATCATATTGGTTAAGAGGGGAGCACTTGTCCGCGGCCGCCCCTGTCGGTTCATGAACATAATCTGTTCATTTGTTGGAGGCTCGCAGGCGGGGACCAGGGGGCAGGGGCACACTTATCCAGTGAAATTCTTGCCTTCGAGCATCTAAAAAAAGTTTTTGGAAAATAATGGAATGCATTGGACCATCATTCATTCATTCTGATATTCTTATTTTGTCTGGCCTGGTTATGTTGCACCTTGAGAGTTTCAAATAGCTTTTACAGATTAAATTACATGGGAGGCCTGGAAAAATTAAGTTCTAACTGTGCACCAGCAGGAGTTCTCTTTATACAACAGCAAATGGAGAATCATGGAGCATTGATTCATTTTTCTCTTTTATTTTGTTATATGGAAACTTTTGTGTCTTGAACTGCATCATCGGGTTTAAGGTCTAGTTTATTGTTAATTTAGGCAGCAATCGCTGCATTTTGTGCTTTTTACAATTGTTGTGATTACCACTATTCATTTGCATTGACTGAGAAGTGCTTGGTATCATTTTCACGTAGTAGGCATGGTTAGTGAGCACAGTATGATTCACTGCAGAATGTCACGTATTTCTTATATTTCTTGGCACAACTTTAGTTCACGTGTTTGTAGATGAACTACGCCACGTGTTTAAAAGGATTGTTTCCACCTGTGTTACCACAAGTTTGCTATCAGTTTGCTTGGTGGATAACTTTGTTTTAGGGATGGCTAAGCTGCCAACATTGGCACATGGTGTGAATATGCTGGTTTCCACATTGGATCTTATCTCTAAACATATGGTAAGTCGAGCGTTTGCTTATGTTTGGTTTACTTTTGGTTTTCATGGTTGCTTTTACTCAGGCCACCACTCAGCACAGGCCCATTGATTAACAGAGCAGCTCGCCGGCGATGTACGCAGGCCCCTGTTAGCGCACTTTACTTGAATTACTTCTTAGAGTTTCTTGTTGTTCAAATAGGTGTAATTTCTAATATTTATATGTTTTATTGCTTGATTATTGCTCGTGAGAAATTGTCACTCATAGTGGCTGAAATGTCACTCATAATTATACTGAAATTATAAAAATGTCACACCTAGCAATCTGAAACCTTGGTAGCTAAGACTGACTGACTGGAGGCCGAGGCCAGTTGCGGCCGCGGCGGGCTCTAGCACAGACGATTTCTTATTTCTAGGGATTGCATTTGCATTGCAATTTGCATGGCATACCAATAAAGTTATCAATAACTGAAATCGGTTCGGCGTTCGTTCGAAAATCAGTGTCAACTCATCACCAATCTGTCTGTGTGACGACCGTTGTTGGGCCCCCCCCCCCCTCCCAGCCTCGCTCACACTAGTCCTCCAGGGCCGTCAATCCAGTGGTAGCGCGCGAGCGCAACCAATGACGGCCCTGTAAGGACATTTTTGGCCAGCCCTCGCCGCCGGCGCAGCCCCGTAGCAGTGTCACGCGTTACGTGCTCACAGCCCCCTACGCTCGCCCCTCGTTGTGTCGAGCCGAACTGGAGTCGGAGTGCGTGGAGACCACCACCATTCTTCTTGCCCAGCCAGCCTGCTGCTTTCTTTTGGTGAGCGGCACGCACGCAACTATAAAATAATTCAAGTGCAGGTGAGCTGGTGACCGTGAATTGTGCATGGTGCAGCTTGTGCTCCACCATGCTAGAGCTACATCTCTAATGCTTGTGATAATGTTATTGGTCAACTTAGGCCCAAGCAGGCAAATGGAGCGGCTGGCGATGATTCCAGTGAACAATTCCATTCATCTTGGGATCCAAGCCTGCTGGCCGCTGTCTGTCGTTGGCAAGTACTTATGGAATACATTTTGAAACTTACCTCCTGTCTGGGAGTTTCATTTAAAACACTTAGTTGTACAGATAATAATATTTAGGGAATATTCTCCACTTCCAGCTTATCTAGTCTCACTTGGACCCACTCTTCGTTCTGTAAACCCTGTTACCCATTGCCATACTGATTGGAAATGGATGGAAATAGTAGATGATAGAAAACATTCCCTTTAGTAAATTAGACTGCTGCTGTTTTTCCGTGATGCAGTTGAATTGCTGAGCTGCATTCTCCTGGTATTTTCACTCCTGGAATTCTATAGAAACCCCACCACTTTTATATATTAGCAGCTTGCCAGTGGTTGCAATTAACATCCTATGATTCTGGGCAAATCATTTGATCTCACAGTGCCTATAAAAAACAAAACAAACATTGGCATAGCCAATAGGCCACGTATTTCGCCAGAGCTAATGACTTTGCCAATGACCGTGTCATGTATGTGCATGTAACTTGCATGATCGAGGTAACTGTTAGCAGCAATACTACGCGTCTCTCGGAGACTCGGACATCTTTCAAGTGCTCACAGTCCTTTTTCCCCAGCAAAGGAGGGGGCGGCAATCTGAGGGGTAGCCCCGGGCGCCATAAGCTCTAGCTACGCCCCTGAGGTGTCTACGCCCGTCTATCAGCCATTCAGATTCGTTGTGAGCTGGGGGGGCTTAGCTCCTTAACACCTTGGCTGCTATGGGTTTTCCCCTCCTGTGATGAAAGGCTTGAAATACTATAGTTTCATGACGAGCTCAGCTCGTCATAAGCACAGCTCCAGTGTGCCTCATGACGAGCTCAGCTCGTCATGAGCAGCGAAGGGGTTAAGGAGAGGGCTGGGAGGGGTCGCTGCGTCACAGCAGTACTGGAATATGGTCGGTCCAACCCTCCCCCCCTCCCTGAGGAGGTGCGCTGTATTAATCTGCGGTACTTAACATCTCATTGACTGATCTCCGAGGACATGACCTTCCTACCCATACAACCGCTAATATGGCCATTTCTCTTTAGTGATGCTAGTAAACGTGGCGTATTCGTGACTATGTGATTACAATCTAAAAGTAAATGAAGTAGTTGCAGTTAATGCCTCTTTACTCTCCCATTTTGCAGTCCGATATCCATATGAAAACAAGCATTTACAATGCAACGGTTTCGCCTTTGGAAAAGTTAGAGCTATTGGCAATGTAAATGACAATGCCATTTATTTATCAGTTTTCAAAACCAACACATAAATACAAATTTTGTCATTTACAATGCCAATAGCTCAAACTTTTCCAAAGGCGAAACCGTTGCATTGTAAATGCTTGTTTAAATTCTC